>NW_012151197.1:282531-323781 GCF_000956105.1 Propithecus coquereli | reverse complement strand
ACAAAGAAGTAAATTTACTTAGCGAGAAGGGTTTTCCCAAATTCTCACAGCTCTAATCTGGATACCATTCAGTGTGACAGGCTTCTCACTGGGTTCCCACAGCTGGTAAGTGTTTTGAATTCCAGCCCCATGAACTCATCTCAGGCTACATGGGCTAATGCTCAGCGCCCAACCTAGAGCTCATATCTCCGATGACAGAGGACTGGCGCTGACATGGGCATTGTCTGCCTTTTTCTAAACGCACTGTCATCTGTGTTATTCTTCCATCTTTGCCGGGAGTGAGTGACTCTAATGCCTCTTGGATGCATTTAAGCCATTATGGAGGCAAAAAAAAATAACGCCATGCAAGCACATTTTGCTAAAAGACCAATAAAATAACCCGCTACAATGTGGACAAGCCCCTGGATCCTCAGAGTCACATCTCTTCAAATCCAAGTTTCTGTCTCTAAGTTGAGATTTAAGAAACACACAAAAAAGATAAAATAGAGAAAGATAGGAAACATAAATTTATATACCACAGTTAGACATGTAATTAGTATAAGCTCTGAAGTTTGATTATGGCTTATCTAGCCAGCTCACAACAGACAAAATTTCTCAGAGTAAAGGCAGTTCTTTTCAAAAATTTCTTCCATAAGAAGCTACATCTAAATCAGAGCCCCTTTACTGGAAGACAAGATATGCCCTTTGTTAGATGCAAGGGATGCTATTTTAGGGGCTCTGTGATACTTGGCCTCACCAGCTTCTACAAGACTACACAGTACTTAATGATGCCTAAAATTTAAATTTTTAAAAATATTTTTGTATTGTAAATGTTTTATCTCTTCTCCATTTGCATTGCTGTATAACAACATGAATGAGAATAGGTTCTGAGAAGGGATGGGAGAAGAGAGTATGAATGTTGAATTTTTTAGAAGCAAGAAGGGGTTATATTTTACGAGTGAGCAGAAAAAAATCTGATGCCCGTTCTAATGGAACTTGACATCCTTGCTGGGGAGTATGGACCCTAAACTTACAAACAAACTCATGGAAAAAGTGATCTCTGATCTTGGAAAGTTGCTACAAGGACACTATGAGACAGTGTTGGCAGGTACTTAAAGGGAGTCTGCAGCGGGAGCTACTTTGCAAAAGTTTGGCATTTGAACAGGAGCCTTGAATGAGCTAAGAAGCCAGGCATGAGAAGGTTCCAGGAAAAGTCCTCAAGGAGGGAACAAACCAGGCCTGGCAGAGGTAGGGAAATGTGGCTTTTGTGACTGGATCTTGTAGGTTGGGGCCAGATCATGAGATCCTCGTAGATCATGAAGAGCTTCATCTCGGGTTCTAGGTGGCATCTATACAGTTAGTATATGAGAATCTCCTCTATATGGCAGGAATTCTCAGACTTTAGTGGGCATCTCATACTGCTGGTCCTACCCCAGGGGTTTCTGACTGGGTAGGTCTGAGGTGGAGCCAGGGATTCTGCATTTCTAACAAGTTCCCGGGAGATGCTTGTAATGCTGGTCCGGGGAACCATAGTTTGAGAACCACTGATTTAAAGAGCAGCTTCAGGTGGGCGTGTTCTTTGTTCATCCTTTTCAGTGGCCCCAGAGAAGAGATTTCCAAGTGGAGCAGTTAGACGGCAGGTGTTCTGACATAGTTACCGCTTATCTATCTTTCCTAGGATGCTTTGTTTTTTCTCTTCTTTAGAATGAGCCTGAACCTCTGTTCGATAGCCAGCCCACAAAGTAGAAAGACAATTTCTAAATGCCATAAAATCACCTTATCAAATCACTCTTCCAGATTCCCAGATGCCCTGTCTGTATGGGGGCAGTAAGCTGTGACCATTGCAGCTCGGCTGGCAAGCAAGGGCTGCTCTCAATATTTTTAGGTGAGAGGGAACCTGCCTTCCTCTGTACCCCCATCCTCTTCCCAATCTGGGGCTTTTTGAAAATGCACTTCATCTTCCCAGACATTTATACAAAAGTAAAATGAGTTAACAGAGGCCAGAAGCATCGCTGATCTCCAACCAGGAAGCGTTCAGACTGTTAGGAAACACGGGTGAGCAAATGTTTACTGACCGTGTAATTAATATGATGCCTTGCCCTGTCTATCAGCCCTTAGTACCATATTTCCTGTTCAAGGCAGTGGAAAGCAAAAATATTAGTTGCTGTTTGACCAAAGGAACAAGTGTCTTCCAAATGAACACATGATCTATTAGCAGTCCTGCCGAGTCTTCCCATGGGAACAGGCATTTTACTTTGTTTTACAGCTAATTTCTTTCTTAGAGCAGGTTCCCAGACACATCAAATGCCTTGCATTTGAGGCTGAAGTCAAGATTTATAGTCCAGGCCCATGTAATTCAGTGTCAAACAATTCTGATAACATAAGGGCTGGAAGTCAACCATTTTCTCATGGGTTCTCATAAAAAAGTCATTTTAGCCAAATTGAGTTTGAATAGTGGGTGTGTCTCTCTGATTTGATGGATGCTCTGTACCCATGAACTCCTGCAAAGAAGCTGGCTACTTTCTCTTGCTACTGTAGCAATGGAATATGAAAATGAACTAAGTGATTCCTCCTTGATATTATTGTTGGCTAATGCAGTGGTGAATATTATTGCTTTTTTCTCTATGGACTTCAAAGGGAGAAAAAGAAACCCAAATGCTTTCTCACCTAATGGGGCATTATATCTACCCTTTCTGTCCTGATTTCTCTTCCCTGCCCTATTACTGGCTCAACATGTCTCTGTGACCCACACATCACGGGGGTCTATTTCTCTAGAGAAAAACCACCACTTGTGCCAAGAGTAAGTTGGAAAGGAGGGTGTTTTTTTTGGTTCTTGTCTGTAGGTTCATGGATTTGCAGACTCTTGAAGATGGAATGACTTTAGGGATCACTTAAAACAAATCCCTCTCTTACAACTGAAGAGGAAGAGGGGTTCAGTGGCCCGCTTAGAATGACATAACCAGCTAAAAGCAAGAATTAGCGTCTCATGACCTCCCCCCATATATGACACCTTGAGTTTTTAACCAGCTGTGGGGCAAGGGGACAGAGACAAGGTCTTGCTTCCTATAGCCAGGTGTTTTCTATGACATAATTGACCACTTCTTGACATAAGGAAGCTGACCATTCACATCCCTCAACAGAGTGATGTCCTACTAAGGACACCTCAGAACTGCTGGGGAGAGACCTGCACTGTATTGGAGCTGATCATCTGCGGAGAAAAACTGCCTTGGGCTTTCTGAAGAGGAGTGGAAAATGAAGAAGGAGCTGAGAGTTCCTTTACAGCACCACAGAGGGAGGGGGTTCCTTCACCTGCAATATAGAACAGTGTTTTTTCTCTTCTCAAAATACCCAGATTAAGGGAAAAAAAGAAAAGCAAAATTAACAAGCTGCAAAAAAATTCTAAGGCACGGCTTTACTTCCTATAGATGACTGTTATTATTATTATTTTGCCTTTGGCACAAAATGAACCAAAATACAACAAACACATGCCTCTTGTGTGGAGACGTTTGGATCCTAGAGGACTTGCAGTTCAGAGGGGAGCCAGGGCTCAGGCCAATAATCTCATTGTGCCAGACAGAATGGGTGACCATGACACTAATGATGATGAAGACAGGGCTTGGGGGAGGGGAGGGGAGGCCAGGCTCCTCTCACACTGCCATGTGGACCTAGCCTGAGGGAGCAGCTGTAGATATTAGTAGCAAAGACAGAGAATTCAATTCCTAAACAAAACAGTGATGAGCATTTCTTTCGTGTTAACCCTGGCATAAAGCAGTACTGCTGCAAGTGTGGTCTAAGGACTGACAGCATTAGTATCACTTGGGGGCTTTTTAGGAATGCAGATTCTCAGGGCTTACCTCAGACCTATCGAATCAAAATCTCTTGGGAGTGGAGCCCAGAAATCTGTGTAAACAAGCTCTCCAGTTGATTTTGGCTTCCCCTAAATTTTGACAAGAACTGGCAAGAAGCATGTATTGTGGATGCATGAATGCAACCTTGTGAAGTGGGTGTGCTGGGACTATATACGAGGACTTGTTGCGTGAGTGTTAAAGTCTGTTATTTTTTTTTCCTCCCTTAGATGTTAGGTTTTGAAGATAGCTGGGATACTGAAGGGGAATTTACTTTTCCTCCTTTGTTCAACTGGGGATTGATTGTAGGAATTCTCAGTTAGTTTTAGCTAATTAAATTAAATTCAGAATTTAGATGTGTGTTTCTCAGGACAAAAAGAAACCGACTGTTGAGGTTTTATGCCATCTCAGGACTCAGAAAGTCAATGATAAAGGAAATGGAAGTGTTTTCCCACTTGCAATTTTCAGTTTCTACCTATAGACTTATTGTGGCCTCCTGCAGAGAAAAGAGCACCTGCGTTTTCAGCTCCTGAATCAATGGCTGGTTTTAAAATTTGACTATACCACTTAAAAATTATATTTTCCTGAATAAGCCATGTATCCTTTTTCTGACTCTGTAACTTCATCTGTAAAAGTGGAAGAATAATAGCTACCTCATAGCAAATACTATATGAGGATTAATAATGTCAAATGAGATTGGTGTAAACAGAATATCTGGAAACAAGGTTAGCCTGTGGTCATTCTCACATGATAAGGTATCAGGATTCTGGTGACGATCGCTATATGATAATGGTATTGATTCTGGGACACAAACCTGATTGAGGTCAGAAGGCACCAATCTTTCCTTGGTAACTTCTTTTAGAGGTTGTAATGTAAATGTTAGTGAAGTATGACATAAATTCAACAAAGGATACCGATCATAAATGTTCAGTCAGTGTTATGACTTTCGTGAAGTGAGATCAAACCTGCAGTTAAATCAAGAAACAGAGCATGGCCAGCTGCCTAAGTTCTCATGCTTGTCACCGCATACCCAAGGACAGCCACTATTCTGACTTCTAGCACCTAGGACGAGTTTTTCTTGTTTTTGAAATTTTGTTTAAATGAATCACACTTAGGTGCTCTTTTGTATCTGTTCTCTTTTGCTCATTTTTTTTTTTTGTGTGTGTGAGATTCCTCCATTTTGTAGCATTTTTAATGTAGACTATTCATTCTCATTACTGGATAGTATTTTATTATAGGAATATATCATGACTTATTTATTCCATTCTTTTAGATATTTGGGTTGTTTCTAGCTTGGACTATCATGATTGGTGCTCCATGAACATTTTTGAACATGTCTTTGGTAAGCACATGTGCACATATCTGCGAGATACATACCTAGGAGTGGAACGATTGGGTCACAGGATATGCATTTGCTCAGTTTTCATCAATACTGCCAGTTATCCGATGTGGTTGAACAGATTTACAGATGATGAGGCTTCTACTTGCTCTGATTTCTTACCAACACTTGCTATAGTCTGTTCGTTCTGATAATATACATCAAATTTCACTGGGGTTTTAATTTGCATTTCCATGATGAACAGTAAAGTTGAGTACCTTTTGACTTTGTTAAATTAGCTATCCTCTTTTGACAAATGCACATTGCAATCTTTTGTTCATTTTTTAAAAATTGTGTTATCTTTTCCTTATTGCTTTGTAAGCATTCTTTATATATTCTGAATATATATCCTTTGCCAGATATATTAATTTCAAATTCTTTTTCCTACTCTGTAACTTGCCTATTTTCTCTTGGTAAAATTGTCTGGCTTTTAATTTTCTTAGGGTTGACAGAAAAATATAGGACTTGCAGTTACATTTGAATTTCAGATAAGCAACAAATAATTTTTAGTATGGTTAGGCCCCAAATATTGCATGACACATTCTTATAGTAAAAATTTTTCATTGTTTATCCAAAATTCAGATGTAACTGGGAATTCTATAATCCTATTTTCAAAATCTGATCATCCTCCTGAGAAGGATAGTTTCCTTCTGGCGGGGCATAAGCCTTCCAAGAGTGGGAACACGGAGCCCTGATGCAGGAAGGGGTACTTGCTTAACCGATTGGATGGTCTTAGTTTTGGAGCCTCAACTAACATACAACAAAGGATTTTGAAACCTTGTTCTTTTTTATTTTTTAACCCTTGAACTCTCTATATCTTTCAACTAAACTATTCCCAAACAGTTATTATTAGACAAATACTCTTAGGGTATGACTCTCTTCATTTTTGACTTATTTTTTTCTTTTTGATTCTGAACCATGAGCTTCAGTATTCAGTGGCCAGTATTAGTGTAGGTTGAAATGGAAAGTGATTTAATATCTCTGCTCTGACCTCTGTTTGCTTCCCTCAGACTTATTAACTGTTTTCCTCAAAGTCAAGTTATTTATTTTTCCATCTTTCCATCCACCACTTCGTGTTCACTGAGGGAGCGAATAGCTTGGAAGTAAAGTACAGGAAAAAAGCAGGTGTTACTGTGGCTGATGTAGATAATGTAGAGTAACAGTCCCCAACCTATTTGGCATCAGGGACCGGTTCCATGGAAGACAATTTTTCCAGGACTGGGGGGTGGGGGGCATGGTTTCGGGATGATTCAAGCACATTACATCTATTGTGCAGTCAAACCTCTCTGCTCATGATAATCTCTATTTGCAGCCGCTCCCCAGTGCTAGCATCACTGCCTCAGCTCCATCTCAGATCATTAGGCGTTAGATTCTCATAAGAAGTGTGTAGCCTACATCCCTATAATGCGCAGTTTACAGCAGGGTTCACGCTCCTGAAAACACAATTAGATTGAAAACACAATCTAATGCCAGCTGCTGATTGGACAGGAGGCAGAGCTTATGCAGTGATACAAGTGATGGGGAGCGGCTATAAATACAGATGAAGCTTTGCTGCCTCACCTGCTATTCACCTCCTGCTGTGCAGCCCAGTTCCTGACAGGCTGTGGACTGGTATTGGTTTGCTGTGCCAGGGGTTGGGGACCACAGATGTGGATGATCAGTAGAGATGCCGGTCTGGAGTAAGGACTAAGGAAACCAAAAGAGGGAACTTAAGAAAGAGAAAGGCAGTAGAGGGAGAGAATCCCATGCAATAAACATTATTTCAGCAACATGTTTCAGCCCTCTGCCAAGATTCAAAAAAAGAAACAATCGAGAATTCAATAAAATTTAAGTTTGAAGTGGGTTAAGGAAACAGAATTGCCAGTTAGAAACTGAAAAGAATGCCAAAGGTCATATGGCAAAGAAAACATGAGAGTCATGTAACAGGAGAAAAAAGTAAGATGGGAATTCAACTGAAAGCAATATCACACATCAGAAAGTGCTCTGGACAGGACACCCTGAGCCTGGGGTCTGGTCTTGCTTTCTACACAACTGTTAAGATACTGGGCGATTTAGTTAGCACCCATACCCACCCCTTCTCCCCAGGGCTCATTTTCCCCAATTGCAGAACAAAGGCATTAGCCCTCATGATTCAAAATGTGGTTCCTGGATCAGCAGCGCCTGTAGCATTTGGGAGCTTGTTAGACGTGCAGAATCCTGAGCCTCTGCCCCGATCTGCTGAATCACAATCTCTAGGGACAAGGCCCAGAAATCTGTATTTTATCAAGCCCTCCAGGTGATTATGTAGCGTTTGGGTGTTGGGGAAGTACTGGCCCACTCTAGTGCTTTTCAAATTTAACATGCATCAGAACCAGGGGGCTTGTTCTGTAAAACGGGATTCCAGTTCCCTGTGTCTGGAGTGGGTCTAACAAGCTTTCAGTAGAAGCCGATAAGGCGGGCTGGCAGACCACACTTCGAGTAGCGAGGGTTTGGAATCATCTCTAAGCTCCTTTTGAATTCAAAAAATAACAGAGGAAGAATGTTAAAGAGAAAAAGAAAAGAAAAAAGGTAAAAAATAAACCTGCATAAGTAGACACATTCATATTCATGTGGACAATCATGTTTATGAGGTAGTTTTTCATAGCAATTTTTGTATTGTCCTAGAGAGAAGCAAAAGACAAATTAAACTTTTGTTTCTGTAACCACTCTTTTTCAGGATGTATTTATGATTTTAAGATAAGGCTGTTCTAGAAAAATCTATGTAGAAATTGGCTTCCTGATTATCATCATCCCCCCACCCATAACAGAAAGTGTGTAGTAGTCCATGAATTTTTCTAAGTTTGTATATTTTCAATACCTTCCCACCCTTAAGTGTTTATATACAGACACACATACACACACACACACAGCTTCAGAGTGGCAGCAAAGAAGGACAGATTCCTGAGCCAGTAAAGGCCACAAATGTCTTGGCCCTAGTGTAGCTCCCAGGCCTGAGGAATCCCAGCCTGTACCACATTTAAATAAGGCAAACCCCAGGCTCGCAGAGTTCAGGCTACGGGAAGTGGCAGGAAGCTCCTGGCAGGCAGCCCCCAGGCCTGAAACTTGACTTGGGAATTTACGAGCACAAACTGTCCAGAAAATTGTCATAGTAGAAGGCTGGTCTGTCTTCTGCTGGTGAGTGAGTGTTGATGGGGCTGGGGTGGGGTGTGTGAGGTGCAGAGCAGGAGAAAAATTGTTTCCTGGGTGAGAAAGATCTGTATTCCAAGGCCTTGTAATAGATGAAGAGATGTACATGAAGGAAAAGGATGGACCAGAAGTTCATTTGCTCAATATCAATGATGATGATGATATATTTTGAGTACTTTAGGTGACAGTCATTTTTTTTAAGCTTCATGTTTATTATTTAATCCTCATAATAGCCTCGTGAGCTGGGCTTTATTATTAACTCCATTTTATAGATGAAATGGAGGTCACAGATTGGGTTAAGCAATTTGCACAAAGTTGTATAGCAATGACATGCTGAAAGCTTGTAGCAAGCCAGAGAGTATAACTCTAAAGCCGGCATGCTCTATGTTTCTCATTGCCTATTGGACAAAATGCTGGTTGGAGTTTGTATAACTTAGTGTGGAATAGTAAAAAAAGTCTGGAAATTTGAAATAGAAAAGTTCCCTCCTAACATGGCCACTGAGTTTAGATGGATATTGTAGGTCGATTGTAAAAATGACCCCAAGTCTTTCTTTTTCTTTAACCCATTCTTTGCAATGTTACTTTGCAGCAACTACCATCAAGAGATGGAGTCTATGTCCCTGCCCCTGGAATCTGGGTTGACCTTATGACTCGCTTTTACCAATCAAATGCAGGAAAGGTGAAGCCTGGGCCTTAAGAGGCTTTGCCTACTTCTGCCGAGTCTCCTGGAACACTAACAACACTGCGAGACCTAGTCAAGACTAACTTACTGGAGTGTGAGAGACATATGGCCTAGTTACCTCCATTGCCCCAGCCTATAACTACCCAACCATCAGACATAGAATGAGGCCATTCCAGCCTCCAGCTGACTTGCTATGAATCAGCATGGCCTAGATCATCTGAGCTTGGCCCAGATCAGCAAGACTGCCTAAATGACCCATAGCCTTGTCAGTAATAATTTTGGTTGTTGTTTTAGGGCAGTAAGTTTGGGGTAGTTTGTTACGCAGCAAGACATAACTGATACATTGCATGATCCAAGGGAAACCAGTTAAGCCCTACAGAATTCTGACAGAATAGCACAGGTGAGACCATCCTCCAAACATTTCATCATTCCCCCATCCTTGACTTGGTAGGGTGTGATATCCTATTCCGTGTTGCCAAGAACTTGGAGACTACTTTCTTCTCCGTGTTACGGATACCTGAATTAATTCCCAGGGTCTGATGTAACCTGGGACCACAACATGAACATGTTGGCAGCCCAATATGATGGATCTTTTCTCTACCCTTTATCTTGGCCTCCCATTCGTGGTGGGGCTTCCTCCCTCTTCTGACTTCCAAAGGATACTCTGTAACCCACCATTGTCTACGTGTGGTTTGCCTCTTTGAAACTTTAATTAGTGATGTCTTGAATCTTGATTGCTTCTGGAGTGGCCAACGAGTTTGACTTTCCAAAACAGATACCCAGAGGGTGTGAAAAATGCTCACTCATTAGCTTTGAGAAAAGTAGAGCAGTCTTTATGTAAACATCCAGGAAGATTTTTTTGGGGGGGGGGTGGAATCACTATTGCATTAGTAGGCAGATGAATGATTGGTTGATGATAGATAGGTTGCTTTCTACTGACGATGAACTTTCTCTAGCTATTAATAATGTTAATTTAAATCTTGGGTAGAAGATGATCTAATCTGTTAACTATGATGTAGATTCCTTTAACTGCTATGTGAAGGGATAAGGTTTGCTCTGTCTCCTAGAAAGGGAAGAAAAGGGAGCCCAGTTGTGTTGGTAACTGCTTTACTAAAGCTCTCTGAGTGTGCCACATGTGTGTGGTTTAGCTGGCGACCGTGGTGTCTGTATGTATGTGGTCATAGATTTGTTATAACCTCTTGTCTGCCAAGGCAAGACCACCAGTTCCATTTTAATTCTAAGTTAACCTCAGGCTGGAGCCAATCCACGCTGCTTGAACATAAACGCTGACACTTGATCCACTCATCCTCTTGGCCCCACAATTTGTTGTTTTTCTTTTTCTTTTTCTTTTTTTTTTATTTTTCCAACGGAGCTTGAACATTTGTTAGCAATCCAAAACCAACACTTCATGTACAGGACATAGTGATTACATAATCCGTTATAGGTTCTTATACTTTCACTGTATTGCAAACGTTGCAGCAGTGTCATAAAATGTCTCCAATTGGAGAGCAATTTCTAAATGGAGTTTCTGGAGCTAGGAGTTTTACTGTGGTGATCATTTCAATTCTTTTGAGAAGTACAGAATCAATACCCTAAATGGAGGGTGCTCTTCTTAAAGAATTACTTTAGACAGTCTTCTGTTCGTGGTATCTTTTGAAATGTGTAAGATGGATGGATATGTTTCCATAGCTTGGTGGTGCGAATATAGTGACAAGATGACATTATGTGACATTATTGAATTACCTGCTTTTAAATTTTAATTTTTAATCAAAGGAAAAGAAGAAATTAATCCATTAAGCTTTTCAAACCTGATAGCTATTAATAATTGGTATCATGCCCATGGCTATCACAGGATTTTCCTCTTTAATTCCTAAATCTGAATTTAAATCTCCTAATTCTTAGGCAATCCAAGTATTTTTGAACTTGACAAAGAGTTGGCAAATTTTTATCCTAATAATACTTTGTGGCAAGCTTACATGGTGGCCTATGACCATTGGTTCAGTTACAAAAGTTACTTGATTTAAATATATTTCTATATTTGGAGTTGTGTTTGTTCTCCAAGATAGCCTGCCCTCTTTCCAGAAAACTTGACTTGTTTGCAGAAGTAACCAGTTAGATACTTTGTGAAATTACCAAGGGTTCCTCTCTTAGTTACTAATCAACTTTCACAAACACCACATTATCATGAGTTAAAAATAATTTCTATTGGGCTGATTGGAGAAGAATGCTAACTGCTAAAAATATTGGGAGTGTTATGTGTGACACTAAGAAGAGAGCTGATGTTTTCAGCCAGTCACATCTAAACTCCTACTTGCTGAGAGCTAAATTCAGTCCCTCCAGGGATCCTTTGAAATGGAAGACTGGTGTGATATCAAGGGCAAAGTGGAATAAATACTAGCTTTGAACTCATCAGATGATCTGGGGAAGAGCTTCCACTCTCTGAACACACTTCTCTGAACACAAGCAGCTGGGCATATTATTCAACCTTACCCAAGCCTCAGTTTCCTCATCTGTAAAATGGAGATAATAAACACTCATCTTATTAATGGACTGTGGTGAGGATTATATTTGGATACCCTATGCCCAGTGCTTGATGGGGCATCCTAGCTTTCATCCCTCCCTCCTACCTTCTCAACCCCCATTACAGGATACAGCCCAAACCACCTCCCATGGCAGGCTAGGCTTTCCACAGTCTGCCTGTAGCCCACCTCCCAGCTGAGCATTTCACCAAGCCCTTGACCCTGCAGACTGTAATTCCTTGCCATGCTATCCACCGCCATGCCTCATGGCCCTTGACAATACTCTTGCTAGAAACGCACCTCCATTTACATTTACACTGCAATCGCCATGCTTCCATTAAGGATCAGCTCAAGCATCACTTTCTCCAAGAAGCTTTTTCTCAACTGACCCAATCTACCCCTGATCTCCCTCAGCCCTTGTCTATATTGCTAGCATCAGTGACTCCATATGAACATGATGCTACTGGTGCTGCCATTATTACTCTGACTAATTCACCTCTGTATCTCTCTATTTCACAGGCTGTGTGATTCCCAGGCTCATTTTAGGTTCTTTGTTTCAATCAGAATTTTTTTTTTTTTTAAATGATTGTATTGGGTCACATTCAGATTGGGCTAACAAGACATGCATGCATAGAAATCTTTGAACTTTGCTGATAAGAGGAAGCCTAGAATTCCAAGCCAAGTCCTTCCTTTAATAGATGAGGAAAATAAAGCCAAGAGAAAATGATAGGCTTGACAATGTCAACATAACTAGACCCAGATTGTCTGACTTCCAACCCAGTGGCCTTCTAGGGGAGGAAGAGACGCTGTAAGGAAAAGTTGACTCAGACACCAACCTCCATGTTCCTTCTTTTGCTAACAGTTCTCTGATTTTCCTTTGGGAAGTTGTGCTTGCTGATCCACTGAGAGGATACTTCTTCAACCCTAAGGGTGGACATGTGACCCAGGCCAGGTGAATTAACATATTCTATACCCTTGAGTCTAGTGATTGGTTTGTAACTGACATGAAATTCAGCTTGGCTCAGTAAGACTCCATTCCAGAACTTTTGCTTGGATTGTGGAGAAGATGACTCTGGAGTTCTTGGCCACAAAGACAGTATTAGTCTTGATCTGTTGGGGATCACCACATGGAGGAGCTTAGTTGAGAGTGAGGAAAACACAAGGAGAGGAGAACCCAAGAGGGAAGGAAGTGGAAAGAGAGAGGGAGGAAAAGCATAAGAGCAAGAGAGAATGAGCGAGAGTGTGGAATTCAGATTTGAGCCCCTGGATTTAGCTGTACTTGTAGCAGAAAGAATTTTAAGACACATGAGCCAGTAATTCTCTTCTTTGTTTAAGTCAGTTCGATTTGGGTTATTTGTGACTAAAGCTTACTTGGGACTGAAAGTTACTTGTGACTGAAAGAGTTCTAAATTATATATCATCTAGCTTTCCTTTCTTTTTGCTCACTTCTAAAGAGATTTTGAATACTTCAATTCTAGAATTTTCTAGCTTGATTACTCAGATGTCACTGCCTCTCTGAGCCTCAATTTCTTCATATTTTAATTGAGAACAGTAACACCTACTTTATATTTGGAAGGATAAAATGAGATACACTTGTAAAGCACCCGCACAGACTGGAGAGTCAATTAATGGTATTTATAATGGTGATTATAAATCTGATGTACTACACTTTGAGCTTTGGATGCCATAGTAATTCTTAGTGTGTGTGAGTTGGGGGGTTTGTTTTTAATTTCAAATGTAGGATTAAAATTTTAAAATCATTTTGCACAGGTGTTATCAAGATGTCTCCATTAAAAGCATTAAGCATTAATATATTTATAATATGCCTCCTTCTTGTCAAACGCTCTTCCAAGTATTTTATAAATATTAACTCATTTAATCCTTATAACAAATTGATGGGGTAAATTCTGGTATTGTTTCCGTCTTACAGATGGAGACACAGAGGCCCTCATGAATTAAGCATCTTTTCCAATGCCACATAGCTAGTAAGTAGCAAAGCTGGGAGTTGAACTAGGCAATCTGATGCTACAGGCCATATTTTTTGGAATGTGTTTTGTTGCCTGTTGACAAAGTCTATTGACTGTGGCCCAGGAACCCACAGCATCAGCATCAACTGGGACCTTCTTAGAAATGCAAATTCTAGGGTCTGTCTGGAGAATTACTGAATCAAAAGCTCTGGGGATGGAGCCCAGCAAGATATGGGCTAACAAGTCCTTCAGGTGATTCTGATTCAGGCTGAAGTTTGAGAACTCCTGCCCTCGGTCATTAAATTTAAGATATAATTTATAAATTGGGTGCTTATAGTGCAGTAGAGTAATGCATCCAATGACTGATTTTTGGATGCCCACTATGTACCAGCTACCACTGTACTTGTAGGTGCTACCACACAGTTTATTTGACTGTTTCCCAGTGACTGTTCCCAGTGACTGGGAAACAGTCAAATAAAGATATAAACAAATACAAGGTCCCAGCTGTCAGCTCTGATAAAAAGAAGTGTGATGCTAGAGCATATTACAAGGGGCCAGGTTTGAGGGTGGGAGATGAGGGTGGTGTCATCAAAGTCTTTCCTAAGTGAGTGATATGTGAGGACCTACAAAGCCAATAGTTTTCGGCTTTGGCTGCACATTGAAATCACCTGGGGAGGCTTAAAAATGCCAATCTTCAGATCCTCTTGCAGCCCAATCAAATCAGAAAGTTGTGGATGGGGCCCAGGCATCAGTATTTTTTTTTAAAGCTCCTCAGGTGATTCAGCTTGCTAAGATTCACAGAGCTTAAGGCTGTAGAGGGGGTATTGAACAGTAGGCCATATTTTTTGTAATGTGTTTTTTTTTTTTTTCACTCTTTTTGCCTGGGCTAGAGTGCCATGGCGTCAGCCTAGCTCACAGCAACCTCAAAGTCCTGGGCTCAAGCAATCCTTCTGCCTCAGCCTCCCGAATAGCTGAGACTACAGGCATGTGCCACCATGCCCGGCTAATTTTTTCTATATAGTTTTTTAGTTGTCCGATTAATTTCTTTTTATTTTTAGTGGAGACGGGGTCTCGCTCTTGCTCAGGCTGGTCTTGAACTTCTGAGCTCAAGCAATCCGCCTGCCTTGGCCTCCCAGAGTGCTAGGATTACAGGTGTGAGCCAATGCGCCTGGCCTGTAATGTGTTTTGTTGCCTGTTGCCTGGTGGAAGAGTGGGAGGCATGAAATTAGTGTCAGAACAAAGAGGCTTTGATAACGCAAAAAAGACTGAAAAGGTGTAAGATTTTTCTATGCACGGTGTAATCATTTAATATAATGTAATTACTACATTGATAAATAAAAGAGATTAGCTTCTAATTAATTATAAGCCATTAATGCAGGCATTTAAAGAAGAAGACATGTTAGGGGAATACTAGTGGAAAATAGAATGCAAAGAGAAGTGACTTCTAGAAGAGGAGTTTTGGACTTAAATTACATAAAAAAATGTAATAAACATTTATGGAGCAACTACTAAGTGCTCTCTACCAGATGCTATAAAGACAAGCCTGAATTTGCACAGCTTTTCCACTCCCAACAGTCTCAGGGTCTGCTGAAGTAATGCTTCTAGGAAAAACATTTTTGATTTCAATGTAAAATTATAACACATTATAGTTATATACCAACCTAGATGGAAAATTTTTTTAAGATACCTGTGAAATGTATTAGAAAATGAACTGGCTCTGTTGAAATCTTATTTCCAAGGTTATTTAAGGACCTGGATGTAATTAGTTGGAGAAAGAATTTTGTCGGAGATTAAAATGTGAAAAGATTGATTGTATTTTGGGCCCTTCGTGATAGTCTTCCCTGTACCTATCACTCTAGGTCATAAGCCTTTGCAGCTTCTCCCTCAAAGAGGTGGAATCTAATTCCGTAGCAAGCCCTTGACTCTGGACTGGCCTTGTGATTCTCTTGGACCATAGAATGTGGCAGAAGTGATGATGTGCCAGTTCTAAGTCTAGGCCTCAACAAGGCCTATGTGATTCTCCTCTCTCTTGCTGAGCTAGCCCACAGGAGGATGAGAGAGACCCATGGACCAATCACTCCCATTGTCTCAGCCCAGAGTCAACTTCCAGACTCAGACTTACCTAGATGACCACACAGGCCACAGACATGTAATGGAGCCCAACCAAGACCAGAGGAAACATCCCCTGAGTCCAGCTTAAATCTCTGATCTGCAGAATCATAAGCTAAACAACGGGTTATTGTTTGAAGATGTTATATTTTGAGGTGGTTTGTTATACATCAATAGCAACTGATAAAATAAAATTTAGGAAATTCTAAAATACTTTTGCATAATACACTATTGAAATGAGTCAGGAGACTCCTCCTGAACAACAAGCCTTGTGAGAACAATGCTGACTACAAATAAAACTTCTGAATACTAATTATACTTTCTCTATTGCGTCAGTTAGCTCCTGCTCTTCTACCATAATCTGATTAATGTAATATCAACTTAACCTGGTTCAAACCCAAGATGGAGGTTTCTCAGTACCAGTAAATTGTCTGTCTTGGTAGAAGTGAGGACATTAAAGCAACATGTTGAGTTTGTTATTGCGTGACATGTTTTTTTATTGGAGGGCATGATTTTTAAGAATGAGACTCCAACATAATTTTTTGTTCTATTAAAAAATTACTGTATGAGAAATCACCTAACTTCAGTGAGAATGGATTTTATCAAAAAGTTCTAAAACAACAGATGCCAGTGAGGATGCAGAGAGAAAGGAACACTTATACACTGTTGGTGGGACTGCAAACTAGTACCACATCTATGGAAAGTAATGTGGAGATACTTCGAAGAACTAAAAGTAGACCTACCATTTGATCCAGCAATCCCATTGCTAGGTATTTACCCAAAGGAAAAAAGGACATTTTATAAAAAAGACACTTGCACTTGAATGTTTATAGCAGCACAATTCACAATTGCAAAGATGTGGAAACAACCCAAGTCCCCATCAATACATGAGTGGATTAATAAAATGTGCTACGTGTACACCATGGAGCACTACTCAGCCATTAAAAAAAATGGTGATCTAGTATCTTTTGTAAAAACCTGGGTGGACTTGGAGGCCATTCTTCTAAGTGAAGTATCACAAGAACGAAAAAAACAAACACCACATGTACTCGATGCTAAATTGGAATGAATCAATCAACACTTATGTGCACATACTGAAGTAAAACTCAAGGGAGATCAAGTAGGTGGGAGTGGGGAGGAGGGGATGAGTAAATTCACACCTAACAGGTACAATACACACTAACTGAGTGAAGGATACACTTATAACTTTGACTCAAACTGTATAAAAAGAAATTATGTAACCAAAATGTGTGTACCTCCATAATATTCTGAAATAAAAAAATTGCAGAATCCTGCTCCCCAATACAAGGCCATAAAAAATTTAAAGTAATGCATATACAACAGGACACATGAAGAAGTTACTCTGTTTCCTTTATTCCAAAACTTGAGTGTGTATGTGTGTGAGGCTTACTTCGCATTTGCTTTATCATAGTCTTGATAAACACTGGAGGAGAAAGCCGAGTGTAACCCACTTGCTCCTTTCGCGAAATGTCTCCAACAAGTCTTCCACTGTGTGGGATCTTTTATCGGGCCCCCACGTCTGAGTGTCATTTGCTGGTGGGCTTTTCTCCATGAGTAAGGAAACTGGGTCACTTGTTGGACACAAGCTGCAAGACAGCATGAGCATTGTGCTCACAACTACAGTTAGCTGGAGGGTAGAGGGGTCCTGCTCCATGATCATATATTCTGAGTGCTACCATTTTAACTACATTTGTATACATTTTCTATCTTTGAAGATACTTGTATTTTCATACAACATCAGAATCCCAAGGCTGAGAAATGAAAATAAAAGTAAAATTAAAGTTTTGATTTTTCTAAAATTAAATTTAACTTAATTTTATTATTTTTTAATTTTAAAATTTCAAAATATTATGGGGGTGCAAACATTTTTGATTACATATATTACCTTTGCACCTCCTGAGGCAGAGCTACAAGCATGCCCATCCCCCAGACAGTATGTTCCACTGTTTGATAAGTTCCTGAAACATCCACTTTCAGGAAATGAAGAAATCTATTCTTCTGAGAGTGGCGTTGGTCTGCTGGCTAAGGGTGTAGTTCTTTCCCCTCTGCCCACATCTGCCAGCATCGCTCTCCATTTCCTCATGGTACAGGCTGAGGGGCCACCTGTCACAGACCATGAGGTCCATGGAAATAGTTCCCAGGATTATAGGAGACACAGTGTCCTATGGTGGAACTGAGGCCAATTTGGAAGTTAGGAAATTTGACTTTAACTCTTGCCCTGCCGCTCTTTTCTGAGTGATCTTGGATAAGACACCAACTAGTTCGTGTTCATGTAGAGAACAAGAATGTTGAGATTAACAATCTCTTACGCTCATTTATAGCTATTTATTATGGCAGTAACTGGGCAATGCCAGAAGACGTGGCCATGGTATCTATGATTTTCATTTGTTTCAAGAGCTAAAATGCTAAACTAAAAGACTTTAAGATTGTTCCCCCGCCCCAACCCTGGCTCTAGTAACCACATTTAGGCTTTGAATTCAAAAATTCCTTAATGCCTTGGGGTTCATATCCAGGTAATATTTATGATTGAATGTCCACTCTGAAATAATTTAGTGGTATTTTCATTTAACATCTTTAAAGTGAAAATTTTGATGTTTGAAAGGGTAGGCTTCGGTTATTCGGAGATTTTGCGCATACAGACTTGGAATAATTCATGTGATTCCCTCTTCCTGGAACTCCTTATCAGAAGGGTTATTAGGGCTCCATTAAGCTATCTCTACAGAAACATCCCAACGCAAAGAAAGGTTCAGTCAAGGAGTTTTATTGATATCCAGAGCGTGCTGCTCTTTTAAGAGAAGAAAGCTTTCCTTTTTGGAAAAAGATTTCTGATCAACTTTGGCTAAGGCTTAAGTAATGATTTATGGCTTTTGATTGTCCCATTTGGTTTTTATCTTGGCAAAATGAGTTTTCTATTGATTGGATGTCTCCCCTGATTACATTTAATCTTTGGAGTGGGATCTAAGGATGGAAGAAAGAAGCATGATGAGAAATATATTTCCCCCCCACACTCCAGGAAGACTTGGGAGGAAGTCATACTATGCCGCATGGTCCTTTCCTTCCTTCACGGATGGCAAACTGATGCATCACATCCCGAGGTTTGTGTTATCAGATGTACCTTGGCTGGTGTGAGATACTTATAAGGACAATAATTTATTCAGGGAACTAACCCTTTGTGCTATGAGGCATTTTGCTCCATTATATTGATGTGAGTGTTGAACAGCATAGTTTACATGGCAAATTCTCACATCTTTTATTTGCACTACTCACTTACATTCATATTCTAAAGCTTACAAATCTTGACAAAGACAACCTAATAGGTACTTTGTGGGTGTGCTTGTTTTTTATTGAAGTATGATACATATGTAGAAAAGTGAACATGTCATAAGCAGACAGCTTGATGCCTTTTACAAACTGAGCACACGTGTTACCAATGCCCAGATCAAGAAACAGCCCTTTTCTAGCCATCTTCCACCCTAAATCTCTTCCTCCTGCTCCCTCCCTGACCAAGTGTAACCTCTAGCTTGACTTCTAACAGCACAGTTTAATTTTGCTTATTTTTTATATAAAATGAATCTTTAATGTCTGGCATCTTTCACTCAACGTTATGTTTATGGGATGCATCCATGTCATTGCATGTGGCTGTAGACCATTCTCATTGCTATGTAGTAGTTCACTGTATGAATATACGCTACTCATTTATTCCTTCCACTGTTGATGTGCATTTGGACAACTCCCACTTTGGGAGCTATTATGAATAACACTGCTAGGAACATTCTAATGCATATCTTCTAGTGAACACATGCACACAGTTCTCTTAGAAATATTGCTGGGTCACAGGTAGACGTTTTTTAAAACGTATAGTGTTTAAGTTGGGTATGCAGAATTAACTGAATTGTGAAAGCAAAAGCTAATTTTGAAATCTGAAATGCTGTTTGGGAAAAAATGAGTAATGTAAAAGAACATAACATTTTTATTCATGGGAATAAAATAAAATTCATGACATCTGAATGGCAGGATGTTGAGAGTATGCTGACAAGGTCATTTTCTGCTGGGCTGTTCTCAGCCCAGGGTTCTTGACACATAAACTTTTCTAGCCCAAACCTTGAAAGTATTGCAGGAAGTGGCATCAGCTCTTTTGTGTTCTTTTCCGGCACCAGGTTGCTCATCTTTCCCTGTGCCCATTTGAGGTAATAAACTGACAGTTGTCAAGATGAATCATAGCTCTTTCTCAGACACATAGGGAGACCAAGTTTGTGACTAATCGACAAATCCTCTGGACACAAGCTGAGCCACCAAGAGCCACCCTAGTCCAGGCAAGTTCAGGCCTGGGCTGCAGCCTCTGACAGCCAGAGGGGAAAGCTAACCTTGGCAGAACAGTTCTGTTTATCTGCTTCTCCAAGTTTGAAGACACGTAGCTTTCTCTCACTCTTTTCCATTTCCTCCAAAAAGTTTCATTAGCTTATTTATGGCCCTGAGTGGTTGTCTGCCCGTTTATGCATGGGCTAAGAGTCTAGGGAGTGTGGGTGTGCATGCATGCCTCCAGGAAGGTGTGGGCTCAAGGCTAGCCCCAGT
Source organism: Propithecus coquereli (assembly GCF_000956105.1). Taxonomy (NCBI): domain Eukaryota; kingdom Metazoa; phylum Chordata; class Mammalia; order Primates; family Indriidae; genus Propithecus; species Propithecus coquereli. The sequence goes on along the minus strand of NW_012151197.1, from coordinate 303,544 downwards.
GGTCTTTGAGCATCACCATCTCCCTGCCCATCTTTCCCTCTCTCTGACTCCCCTCCACTCCTTTGCACAGATGTCATTGAATTAAAATAAAGGAGGGCTTGAAAATATTAAAGAGAAATAAATTGTGAGGAGGGACAGGATGAATCTTGAAGTGGTAGGTACTGATTATCTGCATAGATGTTTCAGGCCTCCTTGGATTTTCTTGGAAACCATTTTCCTGATTGTCCCAAGTTGGCTTTCTCAGACATCACTCTAGAGTTGTGTGTGCACGTGTGTTAGTACAATGTCAGCACCAGGTGCTTTGAAATTACCTCTGTGTCACTGGTTCTGCAGCATCTGCATAGAACCAATCCTTACAATTCCAAAGAGAGTCTGATATAGGTTGGGTACGAGTAGGTGTTTCCCTGGGCGTGAGTTGGAAGATATTTTGAATACCTGGAATTGCTCTCTCTGCTTTGCAGCCTCCTTCTGTCCTGCAGCCACTCACAGAAAGCCTTGCACCCTTGCCTGAAGGGTAGAAGGCGTGGGGGCTTAAGTTAGTTTTAAGGGACTGGACAATTTCATTCTCACCTACTGAAAGCACCATGTTTGTTGAAGAGAAACTTTCAGAGCAGACTCAATTAAGCCCAGACAGTTTGATTTAACTTGCTTTTAATTGTAACAGGGTTATTTTTTCTGGCATGGAGCCACTCAGAATTTCATCTGTGAGTCCCCCAGATAATCTCGATCTCCTTTCACAATTTTCTCAGTGATATCGAGAATTCCACTGCAGTGGGACCCTTCCTTCCCTTTTTTTTTTTTTAATGTATACTTTATATCTTTTGAGGATGGGGAGACTAGAAAGCATCCTCTTGGTGGATTGGAGAGGGTTGGCAGGAATCCTCTTCACAGATCTATAATCTGTCTCCAGAGGCCAAAGTTGTTTCCTGTGGAACTGGAGGACTCCAACAACTACGGGCCCCATTCCTATATTCAGTTATTCATTCTCTGTCTCAAACTTGAGACAATTATTGCCTGATTATTATTACAAAGAGGGGCCTAATGCCATCTCTGATGGGAGAAGGGGAAGGGTAGAGGTGGGCATGGAGGAGTTAGTGTCAGGGAAACAAGTGTCATTAACCCCTACCACAGTGGTTTACAAAGTGTGGTCCCTGGGCCAGTGGCATTAGCATCTCTTCGGGACTTCTTGGAGGGGCACACCTACTGAACCAAAAATTCTGGGACTAGGGGCAGCAAATTATGTTTAAATAAGCCCTCCAGGTAAATCTGGAACAGGCTAAAGTTTGGGATCAGCTTTTCTTATAGAAGATTGCCTTTGTCAGTCTTGAATATTAAGCCTGTAAACTTTGGAGGAAACATCTCTGGGTACCTTTTTTTGTCATTTGCTTATGGTTTTCAGTGGTAATAATTTGTACTGCAAGTAAGATGACAGGTATTCAATGAACCCACATAAAATATTAGCTTCAATTTCCTTAAGCCTGGGCTCTCTTTTCTCCAGGGGGAAGTGATGGAGGAGCTACTGCAAAGTATATTGAGCATTTATCCCCTCACCTTAAATATATATTGAAAAGAAAATGATCGAGTCTCTAATCTTAAGCTTATAACCTGAATGCATTCCAGACCGGGCTCTCTTTCGTGATTTTCTGAATAAAGTTTCTAACTGCCTTTTTTGATGTTTTCTTTTGCATGGTTGCTTCAAAACAATGTTTTGGTTTTCTTTTCTTTTTTTTTTTTTTTCTATTGTGTTTTCCTTCTGTTTCTTTCTGGAAATTTCTCCCTGGGCATCCTTAATTATGGGCCTCTCTTGAGTATATATGACAATACAAAACTATGGGTTGCAACTAGAAAGAACAGAATTCGGAAGAAGGATGTTTTATCATTGCTATGTTAACAAGGGGGTGGCTGTTCCCCAGCTTGTCTGCTGTGGGGTAAATAAAGGATAGAAGAATTTGCTTCCTGAAACATTAAATCCATGTGTCACTTAATGTGTGGAGGGCAAAGAAATCATGTAGCAACAAATCACCCTGTGTTGATTTCCATGCCAAATTTCTGGAAAGCTTTGATGACTGCCCATTTAATTATGGGGCGATCAACTCTCTGTGTCTATAAGGGTTCTAGTTGATATATAATATTCCTACCTGAAATATGTACTGTTCCAAGAATTTTTGAAATGAATACTTTCACTTCTTGAGTAGATGGTAATGTTGGCTGTTCACTTTCAGAACTTTCTTTTTCCCCAAAGCAAGCACTTTCAAAAAGAGCATTAGAAGACAAGGTAGTTGATCTTTTAGAGAGCTGGGAAAACACCCAAAATATGATCCAATGAATTGAAACCTTAGGAATTGTTTGAGCTTTTTGAAGGGATAATGGTCTAACATAAAGACCTCTACTTGGTTAAAACACAGTTTTTCAAGTATTTCAGGATGAGGGTGGTTAGTTATATCTGCAATAGTCAAACTGCCTTGCAATAACAGATGAAAACATCCAAACTTGCAACTCAGCCTAACATGTTCTTTGAAAGAGGAAATCAAGGGAGATCTTTAAAATCCTTCAGGAAAAGGAGGCAATACAATTATAATTGGCAAGAAAGCACTGGCTCTGTATTAAAACTGTTTTCATCTTCAGAACTTGAAAGCTTCACTCCCTCCACCGTCTGCAAAGGCATAGATAGGCACTGGGACGGTGCTGGTGGGGGCTGGGGTGAGGTCGGGCTGGAGCCTTAAAGCCCCACCCTCACTCACTCTGCTCCACCCTCCTTGCCTCACCTGCCACATTCCGCTGTCTTTACAAGGGACACTCATGAAGCCAGTTTAGACGCAGAAGGCTCTGAACCTCTGAGATGTCTCTGTCCTGTTTGTTTCTTTTCTTCCTGCCAGTCAGATGAGCTTTCATTAGGATAAAGGATAGAATCCGTGTATCAAATTCAACTGATAGACTCTAAGCTGTGCTTTCAAGCTCATCTGATGAATATTAGAGTTACTTCTTTCAGAAAGGTACTTATTTATTTTATTTTTGCATCACTTTATTGAAGTATTATTTACATACAATAAAATGTCAGATATTAAATGAGTTTGATGAGGTAGGAGGGTATATACAGCTATCTCACCAATTAAGAGAAATGGCATTTTTATTATCCCAGAAAATTCCTGGCTGTCTCTTTGTGTAGTCCCCCCCCCCATCTCTGCCCTAGGCGACCACTGATCTGATTTCTATCACTATAGATTAACTTTGCCTGTCCTAGAATTTCATACAAATATAATCATACGGTATACACGTTTGTGTCTGGCTTCTTTCACTCAACATAATGTAAACATCAAAACTTATGCCCTAGGCTAACATTTTCTTTGAAAAAGGAAACCTTGAGAGACTTTGAAACCCCTTCAGGAAAAGAAGGCAATTCACCTGCTTTGCTGCATGTATCAGTATTTTGCTCTTTTGCATTACTATGTAGTATTCTATTAATATTATATGAGTATATCTAACCCCCTGTTGATGGATATTTCCAGTTTGTGGCTATTATAAAGTAAGTTTCTATGGACATTTATGTACAAATCTTTTTGTGAACATACATTTTGATTTCTTTGGAGTAAATGCCTAGGGGTGAAATTGGTCACGTTTAACTTTGCAAGGAACTGTCAATTGTTCAGAGTGGTTGTTCACAGAGAATCTATGAGGGGTTCAGTTGTTCTGTATGCTCACCAACACAAAGGCATAGATATAACTCTTTTCAATTTTAGCCATTCTAGTTGGTTTAAGTGGCATCTCATTTTTAAATGGCTATTATTTTTAATTTTCGATATCCTTTTAGGTTTCCTTGCTGGTAATTCTAACAAGGGAAACAATCAGTTTGGAATGTAATGTAGAGATACAGAAAATCTCCCAGTGTGAAATGGATAGAGACCACTAGCTCATTTCCACAGCTCATTAACTATTGACCTGTGATCAAACTGGCAATGTCAGGGCTTTGCTTCTGTTTTCCTTCTTTCTTGGAAAGTTAATACTTCATCATTCAACATTTAAATTTCTTTAAAGGGGGAAAAAATTGAAGGGAGACATTGTATTACTTTCCTATGGCTGCTGTAACAAATTCCCACAAACTTGATGGCCTAAAGCAACAGAAATTTATTCTGTCACAGTTCCGGAAGCCAGAAGTCCAAAGTCAGCCTCCCTGGGCCAAAATCAAGGTTTCTATGGGGCTGTGCTCCCTTTGGAGGCTCTAGAAGAGAATCCATTCCTTGCCTCTTCCAGCTTCTGTTGTCTGCTGGTATTGGCTCTTGGCCACATCACCCCAATCTCTGCCTCTATCTGTCTTCACATTGCTAGCTCCTCTGTGTCTGTCCTAGTAACTCGCCTCTCCTTCTCTCTTACAAGAACACCTGAGATTGTATGTAGGTCCTATCTGGCTAATCCAGGATAATCTCCCCATCTCAAAATCCTTAACTTAATCACATATGCAAAGACCCCTTTTCCAAATAAGGTAGCTTTTATAGGTTCCAAGGATTAGGATCTGATCTCTTGGGGGTGAGGGTGGGGATTTTTCGGCTTACTACAGGCATTCAGCCTTAAAGCTAGTTGTGTTAAAGCTGAAGTTCTTGACCTCTTTTGAGGAACGGGAGTAAAGGATGCTAGGGAAAATAAGAAAAAAATACATAAATACACAAATTCCATGAATGGTTCCTACAGGTTTCTATGAGCCTCTGGAATCCATTGGTAAATATCAGGAATAAAATGCCATAATGAGGAAAAATGGAGCATAAACCCCACATATGCTGGGCTGTGTTATTTGTTCACAATTCTTCCTTCCTTTTAGCCCCTGTCATGGAGTCTCTGTAGGTAGAGTGTTCTTTTTCCTGCTGAGTTTGGGTTTGGCTATATGACTTGCACTGGCCAGTGGAATGTAAGCAGAAGTGACAGTGTGCCAGTTTCAAGTTCAAGTCTTGAACAGCTTGGTGAGTTTCCATCAGTTCTCTTGGAGCTCTGGTCTCTGCCAGAACATCATGTCTTGGTTAGTCATTGCTGCTTCTGCCTGAGTCCTCAAAGGAAGACTAGTAGAACAAACCTAAACCTCACCCAAAGCTCGGAGTCCAGCCTGGCCCAGGGAAGCCTAGCTGACTTTTCCTGAAGCAAACTCGCGTGGAGGTCTGCGAGCATCTGTGGCATGTCTGCTGTTGTAAGCCACTGAGATTTTTTGTAGGCTTTTGTTAAGTAGCATTGACACAGCAAAATCTGATTAATACCTCGTTTTTGAATCTCTCCCTACTTTTCTACTCTGGTAAGCTGTGTTGGACGGTATAGCAGGAAACCTCAGAGTGTTCATTACTCTCCTCTTTCTAAAATCCTAGACCACCCATGAAATAGCCAGTTCTTCATTTCTTTTTTCTTGCCACTGTTAGGAAATGAGTCAAAAAGGCTTCCTAAACTGAAGGCACTCTACTCCTAAAGAAAATGCCAAATCATGATCCTCTAAGTGGTTCTCAACATCAAGTGGTTTATAACTCCAAAAAGGAAAATGGGCCAAATAAGCAGTTCTATTTTCTCACTGAAAAGTAAATCCTAATTTCACAATATCAAGGGACAAAGGAAGGGGGAGGAAGTCTCCCATCTTTTTCCTGGAATTAGGGAAAAGATTTATCTTCCCTCCTTCTAATTTTTTGATCGTTCATTTGAGGGCCCATCAAAAGGAGATGCAGTGAGGTCTGGGAGGAGTTGAGGGCTCAAATCCTGGACTTGAACATTGGTGAAATAGGCAAAATTTTAAAAATAACGTGTCTCCCTCACAAATTCTACAATATTGAGTACACTTTGCTTTCATTCTTAGGCAAATTTTTATTGGGCAAAATGCAAGCATTTGTAAAATCCATGCTGGTTAGGGGTTAATTATGATATAAACAAAACCCCAAAATCAAACAAAAAAACCCAATACACCCGCTCACTTGTTGATTGCCAATATTTAATCAATACCAGTTTGCTGTATGCATTCTTCTTATCAGGATCATTGGTAGAAATTTACAGCCAAAGTTTTAATTTAGAGAAATATTTGTAACCCATTAAATTCCATTGTATGATACTTTTTTCTTTAAATACATTTTTTATTGATTCAATATTAGAAAAGCAAAGATATTGGATATTTACAGTTGTTTTAAATGAATGTCTTCCCTGAATCCAGTATTGTAGTCCCCTGCCCCCGAAAATTAGCAAATGATGTTTGGGGAAAACGTAAAGAACTGCTTAAATAAAAGCAGCTCTAAAATTCTATGGTGCTGATAGCATTATAGATAAAAAAGAAGTGGTGAGTTGGGAAGATGGCATGATTTGGAGAAGGCAGTCTGTGCATTCCCCTTTATGAGGTGGTTGGGGGAATAGGATATCTATTATGTCAAGTTACCCTCACCTGCAATAGTGAAGGTCTGAACTTTGTTCAGCTGGATATATTTAAAGTCATTAAAACGTAACAGATACAAAAGTGGTTCTGTCCCATCCATTTAAAGTTTCCAACATAAATTACTACTTTGCATGGTACACTTAAAGTCAGGTCTGTTTTGTGTCAATGCTAAATGAAAATGGAAAAATAAAGCCAGAGAAGATGCTAAAGTTCATTGATGCAGTAAAAAGTGAAAAGGAAAGCAAAACAACGTTCCATTTTCCAAAAGGCTACCAGGTCTGCCTTTGATGTTGAGATTGTTCAATTACCACAGAACGTGAAAGATGTTCTGTAATCATTAAATTGTCATTTCCCCCTATCCTGAATATTGTAGTGCATTTCCTGCCTTACTGAAGCAAGATAAATTAGGTTCAGGAGTCTCCGTGGAAAGGGTGCTTTTCATTCCATGTAATGCTGACCTTTTTTCCTTTCTAATGAATACAATCTTAAAATGCTTTTTATCTACTGATGTGTCCCTGTCTCAGAATGGCATTCGGGTTCTTATGCTTTTGTTAGTTTTAATCCTTCTAAAGCATCATCTTTTCTTTACTATTTAAGTAGTCGGATGCTACTTTATGCTACATTTAAGGTGATGGCAACCCATCAGCATGCATATGCTTGTTTGAGATGTGAGAAGGTAACATAAAAAACGTAAGAATTATTTTAAAACACCCACTTGTTCTATGTATGATATCTACTTAGCAGAACAAAAAATGGATTTGGTAATAATTACTGGTTGGATCTCAGATTCTTCTTCTTCTTTATGTAACACATATGCCAAGAACAAGTCCTAGGACCATTAGCCTTGCTCAAAACATTCCTGTGCACACTTGTTAAACACGGCCAGATGAAGCACCGCGAGGTGGCCTGATCCGGAGAACCTAGATCTGCTGTGTGAGGCCCACGTTCTAATTCTCGTTCCATCTGGTTTCCTTCACCTCTCAAAGTTTACATAATTTGGTTACAAAACAGAGTGAAATTCGTTCAAAATTATTTTCCACTGATGTGATGCATGTCATGATCTGCTTGATTCTCTGGCTGGATTTCTTCTTTTTCTTTGGATAGACTCCTGCACCCACCTGCAGGTTCAGTTCCACCCAAGAGCCAGAACCAATCTTGTTCTCAAGGGTTCAGTACTGTGGAATGTGTATTTAATAGGACTAATGCAATCGCAGTACCCATTTCTAGAGAGCGAGTGTCTCTGCTGTTTTTGAGACCCAGGCTAAATCTTTGTCCCATTTTTAATTCTGAGTTTCTCTCTCAGACCCTGTTATACTTGGGTATACTCTGTCTTAACTAATGTCGAGTATGAATATTCAGTGGCCCACAGCCAGGGCCTGATTCCCTACTCTCAGGCTGCACAAATGCCACTACTACTACTACTATTAATAATAATTATAATAATAGTAGCCACCTATTAATGGATGCATGTTTCCAACAAGGACCTAACACTAAGCATATTAAATGTGCCAGTCTTTCCCAAAGTTGGGAAAAACATTTTTGTATTAAAAGTTATATAGTTGTCTTAATACAAATTAGAAATGTTTTTATTTTTAAAAGTTATGAACTTATTTTAATTGGATTAGAAAAGAATGTCACATTTCAAGCCTGTGATTTCATGCATATTATTGCTTGGGACAAGGCTAAAGAAGAAAGGAGATGAATTTAAAGTTGACAAATGGCTGTTTTGCTCCTGAAACTCCTCCTCCTGCAGTCAAACCCACAGGGATCCCAGCTTTCCTGGGTCACCTCTTCCTTCCCTCCAGCCTAGGGGAGGGAATGACTTCAACGGTTGCTAATTTCTAAGTATCCTCAACATCCTTTGTTGGCTCTCAGCTTCTCCATCTCCTGTTGACCAAAACTCTGTATTAAATTCTCTCTATTGTAAATATGTAAAGTGGTTTCTGTTTTCCTAGTTAGACTCTGCCTGACACAGGTAGGTGTCTTGACCATATCTTTATCAAACGGTAAGAAAACTAAGGTTTGGTAAGCTTAGCAACTTTCCCAGGATCTTACAACAAATACGTGACAGAAGTAGAATGAAAATCTAGCTCTGCTTGACTCAGAAGCCTATTCTCTTGCCCTTTGCTCTTCTGCATGTTTTCATTGATTTCACAGGCTTGCCTGAAACCAGGCGTGTGCTGAATGGCCAATATGACTTAAACATTTGCCCCTCACTGAACAGTATTTCTTCACCGGCAAGTAGACATTCTCCAAGAACCTGCTGCACTCAGTGTTTTTATATTTCCTGGTCTCTAGTCAGTGTGCCCTAACCTGGATCAACTCATCCTTTCATCCTGCTGGTCATTAGGCTGTTATTCGACTCTTCAGAAGAGTCCTACAATCCTAGATCCAGAGGGACCCACAGTCATCTTGATTGCATCTGTGAGAATACCAGCAGAAAAGAGATGGCAGACTCAAATGAGCATAATCCCAGAAGCAGGTGACAGATCGTATTTAGCAAAGATAGCCATGCTGGTACATATATACATATTCCATGTCTCACGTGTTCCTCTTATGATGTGAAGTTGGCATGCCCCCATCAAGAATTAGGGTTTATGATCCCTTTCCTTGAACCTGGTGGACTTTTTAACTGCCTTGACTAATAGAATTAGTAGAATGCAGAAGTGATGCTCTGTAGATTCAGAGGTGAGGCCATAAATGTGATTCTCTGTCTCTCTGTCTCTCTGTCTGTCTGTCTGTCTGTCTCTCTCTCTCTCTATCTCTTTGTCCCAATTGCTGTGGGGAAAGCCAGGTACCACCTTTAAAAAAAACCCATAGAGAGATTCATATGGAGGGAAACTGAGGCCCCAATCAATAGGTAGCACCAATTTGCCCACTATATGAGTGAGCTACCACGGCAGTGCATCCTAGACCCAGATGGCTGCAGCCCCCACCAACACATGCCTGCAGCCATATGAGAGACCCCAAGCAAAAACTGTTTAGCCAAGTACTTCCTAAATTCTTGCCTAACAGGAACTATGAGAGTTGCCACATAATTATATTTTTGGGTGATTTGTTATGCTGTGATAAATAACTAAATAGCAGGTTTAATAAAGGATTACGTAAAAATCTGTGGGCAGGCTGATGATACTGACAAAGGGTGGTACATTATCCTGGAGTTTCTAATAACCAGGCTGCTACCATTCCTGGGCCTTGGAAGCACAGGGCTGCGGAGACAAGTTGACCTGGAGAGAAGCAGTGATGTTTGGTCAAGGGATGCAGCCAGCCCAAGGCAGTCCCTCAGGAAGACACCTCGGGAGATAAATATCTGGACCTCACTCTCCTCTTCCTTCAGGTCTCTGGTTGAGGGGCTCCACACTGGCCATTGGCCACACCCAACCATCAGAGGATAATTGGCCTTTAATAAACAAAGATATTGGGAAAGGTGATACATTTTCACAGCAGGAAATGCGTGCAAGGAAGAAGCAGGCTTTTGACAAGATATATCTTGTAATAACTCACATTTTGCCTCTAGCTGTGATATTACTACACAACCCAGTTTTGTCGTTCTCCAATCATCCTGCGCCTGTACAGGTGAGCACTGCCAACTTTCACATTCAACATCTCTTTTCTGTGAACTGTCAACAAAGAGAGAACTATATTAGTTGGAGAGCTCTAATCCGTTAAGAGATACCAGAGATGATTTTTATTCGTGAAGATATTTTATCCAGTGAATTAAGGAGTGAATTTCAGTTTCTCGCTCTTTTGGTTCCGTACTGACAAGCCCTTCCCTTTACCTTTCTTTATTCTTCTCTAGCTACTTGTTCTCGCTCGCTCCTTCCTCTGCTACCAATGCCCTCAAACCAATAATCTGAATCAGCTGTCTGCATCGTCTCACCGTGCCCTCACTGCTCACATGCCCGGTGTGCATTATGTTCCAGCAAGTGAAACTTCATGGGTCAATGCACTTTCCATGCCCTAGAATCTCAATTCCTCTCCATCACCTTTTCTCTATCTAGGGAATAAATTAAAACCATCAGTAAACTTTAATGACTTGATTCTGTGTTCTTTTTGAAACATAATTAGAACTAAAGATTTTTGTTCTGAGTAACCTGATATAAAATCTCACTTGGGCACATGATACTAAATAATGTGTAGGTTGGTCAGAATTTTGATCTCATAGAGCCCTCCTTTCTCTTTAAAAGATAAACATGATCTTTTATTGCTTATTTATCATCCCTAAGAAAGTATGAAGTTTAATCAATGACCAAATTTCTTTCTTACTTTAAGGGCTCTTTTACTCTCTCCATAATAAATATCATTTAGAAAAAAAAAATCTTATATATTATTAATAATGTTGAATGACCAAAGACCAGTCTGTTTATATCTTTGCAATAGATGCCACAGATGTTAATAAGATGCTCATTTGTATTTATAACATAAGGAGAAGGTTGGAGCTCAAAGATACAGAGGTGTAGAGACTTAACCAAGGGGGTACAACTAATCAGTGGCAGAGATAAGATGACTTTCCTATCTTGCTAGGATTTTCAGCTCAGTATTATTTCATATTGGACTGAGTTTCTTTGTTCTAAAAATTGTGTGGTTTTCCAGATCCATAATGCCAACAACTATTTTGAATAATTTTAATATACTTAGAGGAGAAATAATTTTCCTATAGAGGATACAGTGTTTGGCACACAGTAGGTATTCAATCATTATTTGTTGAATAAATCAAGAGAGGCACCTTCCAGATAAACCCAATCAAGTTCTGCTTCCTTTTGCTTCAAATCTTCATTGTGCAATGTTATCCTCAATTCAACCCTAAATCTATTTTCCCAGAAGCAGTGAGTGGTTTTCTACAAGTATGCTATTTCTGGGATCTTGTTTGGCTTCAGAATCTTTTTTTTTTTTTTTTGAGTCTTGACTTTCCAGATTTGAGTAGCAGCTGCTTTTTTGAATGATATACAGGACTACACGTGCTTTTTCTGCCTGTTTCTTTCCTCTGAACCCCACGGGGATGGACATCAAGGGTCGTGATTAATGGCGTTTGAGTATTTCCCTTGCCCTCCTCCACACTTTTGTACTGTGAGCATTTTTCTTTAGAAACATCCATCTCCATCTATGTCTTGGTTTCTCATGTGTTTTTCTTTGCAATGAGAATCTACTTAGCAAGCCTCCTTTCCATTCCTTTGCCCTATTTCCTGTTATTTTATCATTGAATATGATTCCCTTTTTCCCACCCATTTCAACACTTTGATCATTATTTTTCCCTCTTTATGGAAGGAAATGAAATGTATTGATGGTCTACTATAAACCAAACAATGTTCTAGCTTTTCCCATATGTTATCTCTATTAATTCATACAGCCTTGTGAAGTAAGTAGTATTATTTGTTTTTCAGAGAGAAAAGCAGAAGTGCAGTGTTGCCAAGTAATCTGCACAGATGTATGCGTTGTGGTGGGACCATGCAAATCCCAGGTTCTCTCACATCTGTGTCCGTTGGTATCACAGGTGGGAAATGCCTCGTTTGCTATTTTGGTAGTGACAGTGTTCCTGTTTTCATTCACATAGTCAGGAAGCAGGTAAGTTAGAAGGTAGAATTGGAAAAGCTGAAGTGAGAGGGAGAAATAGAAAAGAGAACAAAAGATCAAATTTCTAATTTTTCCTCCAACCTTAGCAGCACCCTAAAAACAGTTCTGGATGTCTCTCAATTTCCAGTGAGTAAATTCCAAGACTTCACTACTCTTTTCAAATCCTCTACCCAATCCAGCCCTTCTAACTCCCAGGAAGTGACTTCACCTCATATTCCAATGTCAAAAGGGAGAGATAATAGACATCTCTGCAACTCTCAGCAAAAAGTGATATGCATGTTTTCCCTTCTTTGGACCAATAGTGTTCTGTGTTCATCTGGCCATACTGACCATCATTCTTTTTCCTTCTCAGCTGAGCTACTTGCCAAAGAGCCTCAGCTGCTTCTTCCTCACCATATAAGCACATCCCACCACCCTCCACCCTGAGGTCTGACTTGGCTTTGCCTCTCTGGTGCTGCTGGACTTGCCATAATAAAGGTTACCCCAGTCTCCATCCTTATGGCCCCATTCATCCCTCTGTAGGGTTTGACATTATTGACCATGCCATCTTTGTAACCCTTTAATTTCTAGATTTCTTGGTCTTTCTGGCATTTGTACCACTTGGTTCTTGTCTCAGACTTTATAATGGGTTCATCATCTGTTGCTCAACTGGTAACAGTGCTCTTCAGAGTTTTGGTCTTAGCCATCTTTGCCTAGTAGAACTCATTCTCATGGTGCAACCACCAACTCCAACTATAACTGACTCTTCTTTTGAGTTTTGGATTTATATATGTTAATAATTGCTTGACATTTCCTCTTGAATGTTCAACAGATTCTTCAACTTCTCTGCCTTCCTCTAACCCCCTCTAGACCTGCTTTTCCTTCTGTAATCCCCCTCTCAGTTAATGGTATTACTGTTTATCTGTTTACATGAACCAAAAACCAAGGAGCTACTCATAAATCTTGCTCTTTCCCATCAAATCAATCCCATCTCTTTCCAACAAGGCAATCAGTCTCCTTGTCCTGATGAGCCTATCTTCATCTTTTTTTTCCTTTTTTTTCTTTTTCCAAATATTTATTCCAAAAAATGATAATGAGCCTATCTTCAGATTCTACTTCAACCTGTCCATTCTGCTCTATTCCACGGTATTTCTCACCAGTAGCATAACAAAAGCCATCAAACTGATCTCTCTGCCTCCATTTCTCCTTTCTGTTAAATCCACCCTTGCCAGAGTAAACTATGTGGAAGGTAAGAAGTGGGCATGCCTCTCTCTGATGATCATCCTCCAGTGGCTTTACCTTATTGACACATAGAAGTGCAGATGCACAGCACACTCTAAAGGGGCTCCCCTAGCCTGACCCTGACAGCCTCCTTAGCATCGGCCACCTGCCCTCTGAAGCCCCCTCACTCCTAACTTCCCCATCTGTTAAGCCCTTGTTCAAAATCTTCTTTAATGGGAATGACCTTTTTCCCTCTTCCCTCCCTTCACCTGCCTCAGTCACCATTATCTTTCAAGAGCCAGGTGAGGTGTAATTTCCTCCGTGGTGAAGTCGTCCTCAAGTCCCCAGTCAAGGTTAGGAGCATCTATCACCACACCAAACCCTGAGCAGGAGCTCAATACGTGTTTGTTGAACTCTTCTCAAGCTTCTGACCACACCCACACCTCTTTCTTCCTAATTCTACCTCTTAACTTAAAGGAAATGTGAAAACTTTAAGAATGTCTTCATCTTCCTGACATCAGTCAATTCTTTCTTTGTCTACCTGCACCATATCCTTCTTTCCTCCTGTTATTCCAGAGCCTCCTCAAAGAGGAACTAAAAAAGACCAACAACAATGGTAGCAGCTGCAATAATAACCACACAAATATCAAACATTAAAAGGAGAGGAAGAGATAGGAGGCATTGTAAATGACCTAAATTTTCATTATGTATATCACAGAGATCATTGATAGCATAAAGAAATAGTGCAATAAGCATATTTTTAGACAGTTATGGGAAGAATCTTTAGAAGAATCAGAATTAGAGATGATGATGTTGCCTTTGGGAAGTGGTAGGTGGGGTGAGAAAGGGGATTGGTAGATTTCTCTGATGATATGTTTATTTTCATTGTAAGCATTACTTTGTTGCCAAGGCTATATAATCTAAGATAGGCATCTTTAAAAAAAGTAATAATATTTATCTCTCAGGGGTGCTGTACTTCAATGTGTTAATAAATATCAGGGCACTTTGTAATTTTTAGAGTAGGGTTCAATTATTAAGACAGAGTTTGGATTACTTCCATGCAAATTAATAATGTGAATTATTTTCCTGGCCACTATCTATTTTAGAATCAATTCCTCCTTCTAATGTTTGTCAATATCTGCATTGACAGGACAAATTGGTTTTGCTTAATCCATAAACGTGGCATTAACACAGTAAAATCTACTAAAAGTGATGTCATCAATTACACTCACCATTGGTGCAGAAAAGAGAGTTTCTTCAAAGATTATTTGGTAGCCTTTTTACAAGATTTCTACTCTTTTAAGGGATTGTGGAAGCCTAAGAAATGCTCAAAGAACAGAGAGAGCTTTTACCCTGCAGGGGCTCACAAAACATTGACAATTGACTTTATTTGTGAAAAACATTTGAAATGAACCCAGAGATGCAATTGCTGAATTTTAGTGCCTAAATGTTTCTTTATAGAATATTGCCTCATACTAAGTCTGGAGATACTGATGTAAACAATATTGAGTGTTGTGGGATTTGTTTTTAATTTTAATTTTTAATTGACTTATACAAGCATGACTTGAAGTCTCCAAAAAAGAGAACTATATATATATATATATGTATATGTATTAAGTCCCTAAAATACTTAGCTTGTTATTGCATAAAAGTTTCTCTTTTTTTCCAAAAATAATCTGAGTTTATAAGTATTTCTCAAAAAACTTCAGGTAAGTTGGTATTGGTTCCATATTGTAGGTTTGTCTCTCTTAATTTCTCTCAACCATAGAAAGATATTTTGTGATAGTTTTAATGAACTATTTCCTTATTTGGTAATGATTTTATTCTCATCACTAAAGTAAAATTACATGTCTTTTTTAGCATGTCTCCTACTGTTTGATGGCCCAGTCTTGTTTTGGGGGCTCTGATGTTTATATGTGTTACACAAAGCACTTTAATTATGCCCCCCCTCTTTCTGTTTCTTGAAGTATGACAAATTCTGCACCAGTAATACTGTTTCATCATCTGATAAGATAAACACATTATAGGAAAGTACTCTGGCTTTTTGCTTCTTAATTACTCTAATTTGGGCCCCGGCTGGGGCCCATCTCTGACAATCTTCACTCCATCAGATAAAGGGAAATTGTTTAAAATTGTTCTGGGTTTGTTATAAGCAATGGACCAACTTCTAAAAGGTTTATCTCCAAGTTGATATCTGAAAAAAGCAAAATATTAAGGCTGAATCAAAATGAAAAATGTTTTGAGATGTCTCCCTGTTCAAATGGTCTCAATTCATTATCAGGATGAACCTGAAGACATTTTTTATTTAATAGCTTCATTTAATTATTATGAAAACTTTTGAAAACTTTTTTTCCCCAGATATCTTTATATTGAAGATTTACTGAGTGCCTAAAATCAGGAATTTTTGAAACAACACAGGAGATTAGGTTAGAGTTCATTTCGGTGAAATGGTGAAATAAAAGGAGGTGAAGACAGTGAGGAAGATAGAGATGAAGAGGAAGGAGAAGGAGAAGTAGAAAATGAAGAAGAAGAAAGAAAAATAATGAAGACAAGATAAAGTACGAGGTATAAGTAAAGGTGCACTAGTGGATTTTGTGTCCAGAACCGTATCTTCTCTCTCTTCTCATATTATTAGACCTGAGTAAGGCCAAAAAAATGTAGCTTAGAGAGAAGATGGAGGTTACAAGGACTCTTTGAGGAGACACAAAGACCTATACATATATATGTGTGTGTGTGTGTGTTTATATAAACACAAACAAAAAGCAATGCCTGCTCATTACCGGAAATGTAGAAAATTTAGAAAGGTAGGAAGGTAGGAAAATTTAGAAAGGTAGGAAGAAGAAAAACAACCACAGAGAGACATAATCTGCTCCCTGCCCCAGCAGAAACCCTGTAAACATTTTTTTTTGTTTACAGATATGTTAACTCTTTCATTTATTTTTTATTCAAACTTTTAAGTCTATTTCATTTATTATTTTAAACTTAAAAATTATACTCACTTTAAAACCATCTGTTAAAATAATGATTTTACTTACGTATAATATATTAATATATATAGAAAAGTGCATAAATCACTAAGTGTACAACTTGATGAATTTCTATGAATTCAATGCCCACTCATTATTTCAACTATTTTGTAACAATTTACTTTTTGAAAAGAATCAGATGCCACCTGTGGCAAGACCCTTTCCTCAGCCTCTCAGTAGAGGCCATTTCTACCTCCACTGTGACAAAATTAGCCAGACCCATTAAGGGGGGTCTGAGGATGAGGAAGGAGAAATTGCCCAGCATGGTGACCATCTGATGCCAGGGTGGCCTGATGCAACCACCCTGGCAAGGTACACATGACAGTGAAGGAAAATATTGAGGAAAATCATCATAAACATTTAAGGACCTTTTTGGGGGATGAGAACTCAAGGAACAGCAGTAAGAGGTGAACATTGGTAGCCCCACAAGGGCAGTAGCAATGACAGCACCAGGGCAAACAGTGGCCCAGGGAGAGCTTGGAGCAATAGCATACAACAGAAGCAAGCGTCTGAGCTTGGGGTGTAGAATGTGTGTAGAGACCTGGCTATGGGGGCCATCCAAAAAAGGAGGGATATGGGTGACCAGAGTGGAATAAACTGGCAGGAACCTTGGCAGGGGCAGGAGTGGAAATGTGAGAAGCCAGGGAATGGACGGAGATACTAGAGATAGATGAGAACCTCAGAAGGGCAAAGGGAGAGGGTGCATTTAGGGCAATCAAAAGAAAAAGTCAACAACAGCAAGAACATGAATATCAAATACTGGGAGGAGAATAGGAGATAACAACGTATTGCAGATAAACCAAATTCCCCTTCTTTATATCTGAGCACCAATATATGGTATGTAAAGCTAATGCATAAGGAGATAGAAATGATTCAGAATGCAGACAGAAAATACAGAGCAGAAAGAGGAATAGAGAAGAGAAATAGATGATAGGATAGAAATAGAAATATGGAATAGAAAGCTGATACATAAGGAAATAAAGAAATATTGAGTACAAATAGAAATATAGAATAAAAATAGAAATGAAGAGAAAAATAATATAGATAAGAAATAGAAACCATTAAAGGTGGATATAATTATCTTGAGTTATGTGGGGAATATTTAGAAAAATAATTAGAAAAGATAGAATAACAAATAATTAAAAATGCCATTTTTATTACTTCTTGTCATTCATTATGAATAAAGTACAATTTCATTTCTGATTTCCTCTTTCATTAAAAGATTGATTTAATATCAATTTTCAAGAAATTTCCTTGAAAAGCTATGTTTATTGGGGATCTATAGTTATATTGCAATGTGGCCAAATAATAGGTTCTGTATAAATGTTAACTTCTAGGAGTTCACTAATTTTTTTTTTTTTTTTGAACCTCACTCTTGAGTCATGGCTTAGCTAGATGTAAAATTCTAATTGAAAGTAATTTTTCCTGAATAATTTAATGATAATGCTTCATTATTTTCTAATCAGCTAGGCTGCAATTAGTGTCTTTGTCATTCTTTTTTAAGTAACATACAGTTTCTCTGACAGCTGTAAGATATTCTTTTTTTTGCAATTTCATCAAGATATGTCCATATATGGATTTATTTTATTAATCCTGTTCCACACTTAACATGCTTTTAATGTGAGGTCTCATGTAATTCTTCAATCTGGAAACTTCTAATGATTACCTGTTTGGATATGGACTCTGCTTTTTCCTCTGCATTCTCTTTCTAGAACTCTCATTAGACATTGATGAAGCTTCTCAATCTATCCCTCATGTATCATTATCATTATTCTTGAAATATAAAACATAGCTTATTAAAGTATTTTTCAGTAGTGCCGTCATTCAGTGGCTTTTAGTATATTCCCAAGGTTGTCCAACCAACACCATTGTCTAGTTCCAGAATATTTTCATCACCCCCTCAAAGGAAACCATGTACCCATTAGCAGTCTCTCCTCATTCCCCAATTCCCCAACCCCTGGAAACCACCAATTTACTTTCTGTCTCTAAGGATTCACCTATTGTGGACAATTATATGAATGGAATCATATAATATGTGGAATGTATGTTTTCAATTCTCTTGCCTACATACCTAGAAGTAGAATTGCTGCTTCATGTAGTAAATTTATATTTAGCATTTTGAGAAACTGGTAAACTGTTTTCCAAAGTGACTGCACCATTTCACATTCCCACCATTATTGGATAAGGGTTCCAATTTCTCCACGACCTATATAATACCTGTTACCATTTGTCTTTGTGATTACAGCTACCTTAGTAGGTATAAATATGTATCATATTGTGGTTTTGATTTGCATTTCCATAATGACTAGTGATGTTCAGCATTGTTTCATGTGCTTATGACCAAGTATATATCTTCTTTGGAGCAATGTCTATTTAAGTATTTTGTACATTTTTAAGTTGGGTTGTCTTGTATTGTTGAGTTGTAACAATAACTCAACAATACTAGACTTTCATCAGCTATAAGATTTGAAAATATTTCTTGCCATTCTATGGGTTATCTTTTCACTGTCTTGATGGTGTCCTTTGAGACACAAAAGTTCTTGATTTTGATGAAGTCTAATTTTTCTATTTTGCTTTGGTTTCTTATGCTTTTGGTGTCATATTTAAGGAACCTTTGTCTAATAAAAGGTCAGGAAGATTTACACCAATGTTTCCCTCTAAGAGTTTTACAGTTTTAGATTTTACATTTAGGTCTTTGATCTGTTTGGAATAAATTTTTATGTATGGTGTGAGGTAGGAGTCCAATTCCATTCTTGTTCAGGTGGATATCCATTTGTCCCAATGTCATTTGTTGAAAAGGCTATTGTTTTTACCCACTGAATTATCCTGGCACCCTCACTGAAAATCAATTGACCATAAATGTATGAGTGGTGGTGGCTATTTTTCTCAGCCAGTGTTCATGCTCCAGGAGCTCTGAATAAAACTTCTGACTCACACAGTGCCCCTGCCTTTTGTCTCTGTGTATGCATGGGCCACATTTCCCTGCAGGAGCTGAATTCAGGCCACCAGCACCTTTGTCCCACCCAGAGCTCAAAAGGTGGTGCTACTACCCCTTACTTTGTTCTCTCTGCTTACACTTTTTATTTTATGTTAACACATACTTTGTTAGCTGATATTTTTTTTGACTGATTAAAAATATTATATATCTATTCATCCATCTTATATGTATCTAATTTTTATGTGTACATATAGGGGGATATTGTCTTTTGTGTGCTTCCTTTTATATTGTGACCAGAAATATATAATGTTTATATATAATCCACAAGTTCTGTGTCAGATGTCTACTGTCAAGGAATGTTGTGAAACAACTAGGAATTTTCAGGTGCATATAACATTAAACACTCACTGCTCACAGTCCAAGGATGGTTGAGTGGAAAGTTCCGCTGACTCTGTCAAGGCTCATTTGCTGGTCTGGGAGTTGGCTGGCTATTGGCTGATCTAGGCTGGCCTCAGCTAGGATGATTGGGACTTTCGACCTCCAGTCAGTTAGCTCCGGGAAGGCAGAAACAAACAGAGCAGGCAGAAACACAATTCCAATCCTCTGATACTTCTGCTAAGATCACTTTGGCTACAATAAGTTGCATATCTGTGCTCAGAGTCAAGGAGTTCAGGAGGTCATGCTGCCCGTGCTGGGAGGGCACTGGAAAGTACCATGAGAAAGAGCAAAGGTACGTACGTGTAGGCGTGTGAAGAATTGGAGCCACGTTTTGCAATCCTTCTGCTGCAAGACTTCAAAAAGTATGTATTTTGTTACTCCAGAAGATAAAAAAAGAAGGAAGAGCAAGAGAAAAGTGGAGAAGATAGGTGAAGGCATTGGTGAGAAATAGAGAAAATGGGGATGGGGATATTAATAATTGTTGAAGATGCTTAATGGACAAATTGAAATTTCACTATACTGCTCTCTAGTTTTATGTGTGTTTAGAAATTTTTCATCATAAAACATTAAAATAATGTATATTCTATGTTTGTTGGCTATAAATGTCGTTATCTAGATGCATATGTCAAAGCTTTTTGTTGTTTTATTCAAATCTCTTATATTCCTAGTTATGTTTTTTCTGTTTGTTCTATGATTTTTTTTTTTTTGATAGTTGAACTAAATTCTCCCTCTATAATTGTGGCCTCATCACGGGCTTTCCCAAGGAAACATTTATTGAAGGAGCTAATTTGGAGGAGCCCAGAGATGATGTATAGACCTTCTTGTCCCAATCCTCTCATAGAAGAGTTGAACAGGTCTCTCCTGTATTTGGAGATTTCTAAGACAAGAAGCTTGTACAAGTAGCCTAAGCCAGCTGGTGGTGAGGAGATCAGGGGTAGGATCAGGAATCAGATACTCATGTCCATTTCAATGACTTTTGGCTTATGGAAGAGGCTTCTGTTGGTTTCTGTGACCTTTGCTATGTTGATGTTGGGGTTAGCCACTGGGCTGTCTTAGTGATAAATTAGCTAAATAATTAGATATATTCCCAGAACAGAGTATACAGTGAATGGCCCCCTTGGGCCCTAGGGAAGGTGGCTGCCCCTCTGAGGGTCCTTTGTGCCAGGGAGCAGAAAGGAACATAACTCATGTGCTTGGTAAACATTTTGTTATTCTTTTCATTTATTCCCTATGTATAGTTTTACATTTTTAAAAACCTAATATAAAGGGCATCTAGAAACTATGCATTTTTTTCACAAAATATTTTGTTCACTCCACATCCTTACCCATACTTGGTATTATAATAGGTGTGAAATGGTATCTCATTGTGGTTTCAATCTGCATTTCACTGATTGCCAGTGAGGTGTGAGCATATTTTCATATATTTATTGGCCTTTCATATTTTGACCTCAGTGTCTG
>NW_012151197.1:281186-282481 GCF_000956105.1 Propithecus coquereli | reverse complement strand
ATATATATGTATATGTATTAAGTCCCTAAAATACTTAGCTTGTTATTGCATAAAAGTTTCTCTTTTTTTCCAAAAATAATCTGAGTTTATAAGTATTTCTCAAAAAACTTCAGGTAAGTTGGTATTGGTTCCATATTGTAGGTTTGTCTCTCTTAATTTCTCTCAACCATAGAAAGATATTTTGTGATAGTTTTAATGAACTATTTCCTTATTTGGTAATGATTTTATTCTCATCACTAAAGTAAAATTACATGTCTTTTTTAGCATGTCTCCTACTGTTTGATGGCCCAGTCTTGTTTTGGGGGCTCTGATGTTTATATGTGTTACACAAAGCACTTTAATTATGCCCCCCCTCTTTCTGTTTCTTGAAGTATGACAAATTCTGCACCAGTAATACTGTTTCATCATCTGATAAGATAAACACATTATAGGAAAGTACTCTGGCTTTTTGCTTCTTAATTACTCTAATTTGGGCCCCGGCTGGGGCCCATCTCTGACAATCTTCACTCCATCAGATAAAGGGAAATTGTTTAAAATTGTTCTGGGTTTGTTATAAGCAATGGACCAACTTCTAAAAGGTTTATCTCCAAGTTGATATCTGAAAAAAGCAAAATATTAAGGCTGAATCAAAATGAAAAATGTTTTGAGATGTCTCCCTGTTCAAATGGTCTCAATTCATTATCAGGATGAACCTGAAGACATTTTTTATTTAATAGCTTCATTTAATTATTATGAAAACTTTTGAAAACTTTTTTTCCCCAGATATCTTTATATTGAAGATTTACTGAGTGCCTAAAATCAGGAATTTTTGAAACAACACAGGAGATTAGGTTAGAGTTCATTTCGGTGAAATGGTGAAATAAAAGGAGGTGAAGACAGTGAGGAAGATAGAGATGAAGAGGAAGGAGAAGGAGAAGTAGAAAATGAAGAAGAAGAAAGAAAAATAATGAAGACAAGATAAAGTACGAGGTATAAGTAAAGGTGCACTAGTGGATTTTGTGTCCAGAACCGTATCTTCTCTCTCTTCCCATATTATTAGACCTGAGTAAGGCCAAAAAAATGTAGCTTAGAGAGAAGATGGAGGTTACAAGGACTCTTTGAGGAGACACAAAGACCTATACATATATATATATGTGTGTGTGTGTGTTTATATAAACACAAACAAAAAGCAATGCCTGCTCATTACCGGAAATGTAGAAAATTTAGAAAGGTAGGAAGGTAGGAAAATTTAGAAAGGTAGGAAGAAGAAAAACAACCACAGAGAGACATAATCTGCTCCCTGCCCCAGCAGAAAC
>NW_012151197.1:266647-269386 GCF_000956105.1 Propithecus coquereli | reverse complement strand
ATTTCAAGGTTCTTAAAACTCTGGCTCCACCTGAAGTTCAGAATCATTTAATAACTTATTGGGCACCAAATTAAAAATAGTCTGTGTCATAAACTGGGTCACAATGTAAGTGCGGAGCCAGAGACATAAAAAACAAAAATTCTGAGAGAATGCAGAAGGCTTGCTATGTTCTAGTGAATACATTGGGTAGTACATGAATAAACTTCTTTTATTTTAATGTTTATATTTTCATTTTAATAGTTATGCATTTTTTCATATGTTCAAAAAAGTGACTAGCCTATCAAAGTTATGGTTGCTTGGATAACATGGTATAGAAAACAGCTTAAGTGAGAAGCAATGTGGATATATTTAAAGAAAAATACTAATAACACAGGTTAAATATTCCTTATCTGAAATGCTTGGGACCAGAATTATTTCCAATTTTGAATTTTTTCAGATTTTGGAATATTTGCATATACATAATGAGATATTTTGGGATGGGACCAAGTCTAATCACCAAATTCATTTATGTTTTATATATACCTTATACACATAGCCTTAAGGTAATTCCATACAATATTTTTAATACTGTTTTTGCATAAAACAAAGTATTGACTGTGTTTTGACTGTGACCCATCACATGAGGTTAGGTGTGGAATTTTTTATTTGTGGTGTCATGTTGGTGCTCAGAAGGTTTCAGATTTTAGAGCATTTTGGATTTCTGATTTTTGGATTAAGGATGGTTAACCTGTAATAATAAGGATAAATAAATATGCAAAAATTGAGAAGGTGGGGGAAAATGATCAAAGTTTGGCAATTTTTCTAGTAATGGCTGTGTGGGACAAGTGATGGAAAAATGGGAGATGTCTTAGTCTGGTTAATGTTGCTATAATGGAATACCTGAGACTGAGTAACTTATAAAGAAAAGAGGTTTGTGTAGCTCATGGTTCTACAGGCTGGGAGGTACAAGAAGCATGACACTGGCATTTGCTCAGCTTCTGCTGTGTGGTAGGTAGACACATGGTGGAGAAGGTTCAAGGGGAATTGGACACATGTGAAGAGGCAAAACCCAAAGGGGATCCTCACTTTATAACAACTCATTCTGTCCAAAACATTCTCATGAGAATGAATCCAGTCTCACCGGAGCACAAACAAACTCACTATCATAACAATGGCACCAAGACAGTCATGACCCAAATACCGCCTAATAACACCACATTGGGAATCAATTTCCACATGAGTTTTGGTGGGGAATAAACCATACCAGGAGATAAACCTTGGAAGATAAATTGGTACAGACCTTGGCTGGGAGTGAGGTACTTTGGAAAGAAGAATGATTTTAGTCTGTTTTCTCCTCAGTGGAGAGACATCACAAGTTCATGGCCTAAATGTATCAGTCATTTCTTGCTGATTAACAAACATCCCAAAATAAATAGGGGCTTAAAACAACCACCAATTATTTAACTCCTGATTCTGGAGGTCAACAATTAGGGCTTGGCTTGGCTGGGTGGTTTTCTGGTCTTGGCTAGGCTTGCTCATCTATCCACGATGGGGCTGGCTGGGGACAGGGTGGTTTAGAATGGCATCAGCTAGGCTTTATGCTCTGCAGTCTGTTATCCATCAGCAGTGCACAATGAATATTATTCACTTGGAGATTTAAGGGTTTCAAAAAAGAGCAGAAGTGAGCTAGGTCTCTTACTGCTCAGAGTTAGAGCCCATACACTACCATTTTTGCCATAATTTTTTGGCCATAGCAAATCACAAGACCAGTGAATACTCAAAGAATGGTAAAACAAACTTTTCCTTCTTGATAGAAAGCCTGCAAAGTCCCATTTTAAAGAGTATGAATATAAGAAAGAGTGAAACATTGTGTTCAAACACAGTATACAATTAGTTTTATGTTTTAGGAGGATTTATTCATTACAAACCATTAAATGTGAAATAGACTGTAGAATTATTTGGGATCAAATGAGATTTGAGACTATTGGATTAATCGGGAGCAAATCATATTTGAGATATGTTGACCATTGAGAAGGCTAGTGTAATAGGCCAGGAGAAAAACAAGGTGAGACTCAACTATAGCAGTAGAAGTATTAATATAAAGGATGTCTGAGATATTATAAAGGGTGAATCCCAGGATTTGGCAATAGTGGCATATTAAAGGGGTATATGGTGCTGTGAAGGGTGAGGATGGAAGTTGTGCTCCTGATCACATCAATGCTCCTGTGGGGGTGGAAGTAGTGATGGTGGAGGTGGTGGTGGAGGTGGTATGGTGGAGGTGGGGTGAGGGAGGTGATGACAGTGAAGATGGAGTTGTGCAATGATGATGGCATTACTTAGGATGAGAGGCAGGCTTTGCTGGGACTGTCATAGGTGGAAGAGGTGTGATGCTGATGGATCATCTATGTGGCTGTGTCTAGGAGGAAATTTGGGTCTGGAGCTCAGTAGTGAAATCAAGAATAGAGATACCAATTTGTGATTAATTCATATATAGGTAAAAACTTGCAGGCATGGGAGTGCACACGGTGCAGAAGAATCATGCCCCCTGTATACTCCCAGCCAAGTTGTGCTTTGTACACAGTAAATGCCAAGCTGATCATTGTCTAACCAGTAGCCAAAAAAGTGCAGTTTTTTCACCACCTTCAGCACCCAGCTGATTTCATTTCTTGATGAGCTGATTGCAATATAAGAAATTATTGTAAAAGTCAACTAGGAACAGAGATTAATATTAAAGAAAATTTTGAACCATCAACAGCGTGT
>NW_012151197.1:265106-266597 GCF_000956105.1 Propithecus coquereli | reverse complement strand
ATACATAAGAATAAAAATAACTATATGTAAGGAATTAATGAAAAGAAAGGCATAAATGTTTGGGCAGCACATGAGTATATAGTGGAGGTGACATTTTCACTCTCAGTCACCTAGTTTCTAAATGTTAAACTTTGACTCTTTCCTTTTTCTTATACCTATACTCAAGCAACTGTTATTTCCTTCTTGCAAGTAGTGTATCAATCTGATTTTGCTATAGTAATACCGTAAGACAAACAACTCCAGATTCTCAGAGGCTTCCATTAACAAGCATCACTAGCATACATATTTCTTGCTCATAGATCTGGGATAGATTCGAGATATAAACAAAAGTGGAGTAAAAAACAAAAAAACTGGTCTTTCATTCAAAAGTGTATGATGCTGAGGCAGAAATGCAAAATCATGTCACCAGACAAAAATCAGACCAGGATCACTGGTTGGGCCATCTTAGTAATACTTATCCCTTTGGAGTTGTTCTGACAATGATTCACAAAAACTATTTCCTTCACCCTCTTGTGGATTAAATACTAGGGTTAAATCCTGACATGAAGAAACACATCTAAAACAAAACGCAGCACCTTCACCATTGCCTACCTCCCTAACACCTCAGTGTCTACCAAACCTGCTGTTTCTTTAAACTTAACTCGTTTATTTGTCACAAATAACGTTTCAGAATGATCTTGAGTGCCTTCATGTTTTCTTTCCCTTTAACTCAACAGTTTCTGGAATTACCTTTACTATCTTTCATACACGTTTCCCTCCCCTGACCCTTTTTAAAAACGATCACTACTCAGTTTCCCTTTCCCTGCTCAGTTCAGTTCAGGTCAGGGTATTTTTTTTTTTTTTTTTTTACCTCTTTTCTCATTTACCTCTCACTTTAGTCTCTTTCCTAGACAAGTGAAATTGTTTCCTAGTTGGTCTCTTCGTTCCAAGTCTCTCCTAACATTTACTCTGTTATATTCATGATGCAACAGTTCCCACAGGAATCAAATTCCTTGGTTTTCATTTCAAGGTTCTTAAAACTCTGGCTCCACCTGAAGTTCAGAATCATTTAATAACTTATTGGGCACCAAATTAAAAATAGTCTGTGTCATAAACTGGGTCACAATGTAAGTGCGGAGCCAGAGACATAAAAAACAAAAATTCTGAGAGAATGCAGAAGGCTTGCTATGTTCTAGTGAATACATTGGGTAGTACATGAATAAACTTCTTTTATTTTAATGTTTATATTTTCATTTTAATAGTTATGCATTTTTTCATATGTTCAAAAAAGTGACTAGCCTATCAAAGTTATGGTTGCTTGGATAACATGGTATAGAAAACAGCTTAAGTGAGAAGCAATGTGGATATATTTAAAGAAAAATACTAATAACACAGGTTAAATATTCCTTATCTGAAATGCTTGGGACCAGAATTATTTCCAATTTTGAATTTTTTCAGATTTTGGAATATTTGCATATACATAATGAGATATTTTGGGATGGGACCAAGTCT
>NW_012151197.1:209625-263536 GCF_000956105.1 Propithecus coquereli | reverse complement strand
GAGTTGGGTGCTCTTATCCCACCTCACAGGTGGAGAACCTGATGTTTAGAGATTATCAGTGCTCCTGAGCATTTTCCAGGTCAAGGCACACATGGGACATGATACTAGTCATCTTGAAGGAGGCTACTGCTGGCAAGATATTGACACACCTGTAACCAGCATGTATCACAATGGGCCTTAGCCCACCAGCTGGGAAATTATGGGTTAAATAATCTGCCCAGAGTAGCAGAGCTCATATGTAGCAAAAATGTGATAAGAATTCAGTTTTGCTTGATTCCAAAGTTGAGATTCTTTCCACTACTTCATGTGGTGACTCTACCTAGGTTTTAGAATATGGACTATGGAGATGGCTTATAATTTGAAAGATATCCTGAGACCATAAGCTGAGATATATGATGTCTTTTCTTTTTTAATTCTTGAAATTGGGTCACTATTATGGGATAAGCAAACAGGGGTGATACTTCCTTTTTTTTTTCTAAATTTATATAGGTATTCTAAAATAATATTAACCAAGACCACAAAATAGGGAGGAAAAGAGATATTAATTCTTACTATCCAGCATATAGACTTATAGATATATTCAACAGTCAACATATGTAGTTTGATGTTTTGTTTGATTTCTGAAATATGCTTTCCATTTTAATGTGTCCATTGGTTTAATTGTAGCAATCAAGTTTTGGTTTAAAGTAATGCAGTGATTTATATTAACTATTATATTACCAAAGATGTTTGATCACTCCAAATTTGTGAGTAATAGATTTGTCTCATCTTCATGGATAAGCCTGGGCACAGAAAGTGGATGGCACTATCCCTGAGTCACATCCTTATGTCTCTTAATGCTTACTGCATTTTATTGTGCCTTTACAGACATGTGGAGAAGGTACACTTACTCTATTTACTGTTACCTTACTCTTTTTCTGAAAGAACAGTCTGCAATTCAACAGAACATAGGAAAATGAAATTATACACACCTAGGGTGGAAATATGTTTACTTTTTTTTATGTGTGTGATTTGGAGCAAATGATATAACCTCTTTGACTTTCATCTATAAAATGGAATAAGAATACCCTCTATAAAATGGAATAAGAATTAAATAAAGGTAATGGTTATAAAATACTTAACTTAGCTCTTGGCTCATTGATAAAACCATGTAGTAGCAGTGGTGATATGGTGCTGGAAGTGGCAAAGGTGGTAACAATGGTGGCAGAGGTGATGGGGGCAGTGAAGGTGGCTCTGATGCTGATGGATGGCAGAGTGAGTAGTGGTAGTGCTGAAGGAGGAGGTGGTAATGGAGGAGCTGGTGAGGGAGGTGGTATTGGTAGTGGAAAGAGGGGTGTTGCTGGAGTTGGTGGAGATTGTAATATGATAATGGGGAGTATTGGTGGTGGTGGTAGATGTGGAGATAGAGGTGCTGGTGGTGGAGATAGTGAAGCTGATTTTGGAGAAAGTGAAGGAGGTGACAATTGCAGTGGAGTTTGTGAAAGTAGAGATGGCAGTGTTAGTGAGAGGTACTGGTGGAAATGGGGAATGGAGGTGGTGACAATGGTGGTGGAGATGATGGTGGAGGTGGTAGAGGTGGTGGTGGTGCTGGTGGTGGTGATGATGGAGGTGGTGGTGGTGGAAGTGGTGAGGGTAGAGGTCGTGATGGTGGAGGTAGTGCTGATAGTAGTGATGGTGGCGGTGGTGTTGGTGGAAGTGGTGGTGGTGGTGATGGTGGAGGTCATGACAGAGGTAGTGGTGGTGGTGGTGGAGGTGGTGGTAATGTTGGAGGTGGTGGTGGAGGATGTGGTGGTGGAGGATGTGGTAGTGGAGGTGGTGGTGATGGAGGTGGTGATGGTGGAGGTGGTGGTGGTGGATGTAGTGTGATGGAGGTGGTGGTAATGGAGGTGACAACAGTGAAGATGGAGGTGGTGGTGGTAGAGGAGGTGATGGTTGAAATAGAGAAGGTAGACTTGGCAACAATATGTCTACAGGGAGCAGAGAAATTGGAACACATGGTATATCTGCTACCCATGAAAATGAAAGGTGAAGAATGTGCACTCTCAAGATGGTTTTGTTATAATCAAGGGGGATTCAGTTGACCCTGAGTGAACAAGTGGTTCCTTTCCCCGTTCAGTCTTAAACACTGATATCATCTGAGATTCAAGTCTAAATTCCTATATGGTCCTTTTTTATTCTGTGGCCTGTTGCCGCTCTTTCTGTTTAATGTTCCTTCCTCCAAATACATGGTTGGTTGGGTAATTTTGTATGTGTTTGTGAACTCGTGCTCGTAGGTCATGGAGGACTCAAATCCCACTGCAGACACTTGTCTGCCTATCTGGCTCCTTGATGCATGGATGCCTGTGGTGAGATGACTGATTAACTACACAAATGCGATCCTTCTCTCTAGTGAGATCCTTCTCTCTAGCCAGCTTGATGCTGTGAAGCTACTGACCATCCAATGTGTCTGCCATAATCCCTCCCTGTATATTAGCATGTAGGAAACCCAGCCTCAGGAAGGAGTCTTTGCCTCTCTGTTCTTGAATTTAGTTGCTCTATCTTGTTCTTGAAATGGTTGTTTCCTTGGCTTTCTAAGACACCAGTTTCTAGGTCAGTGATAAATTCTACCCCGTTAAGCCATGTGTATCATTTCCTCCATCACTTTCAAAACAGAGTTTCTTGAGCTGTGCTACCATGCCATGGGCCATGTCACTGGCATGAGAAGAATCCACTCCTTTTTGTCACTTTCCTTCCTTTACTGGTTTGGAAGGCTGTAGCCTCACAGCCCAGCACCATAGCTAGCATTAATCCTGGGGACCTGTCAGGCTTCCCATCATTTCCCATGAGGCTGGCATTTGTGCTTGCCTTCCTCATCGGCAGGTTTGAAAATTTCCACCCCTATTGGTCCATCTTGCACTGTCATAAAGCAGACAGAGATCTGTGGCATCTCTGAAGTGTGTGGGTGACTCTGCATTTCTGGTACTGAACTGTGGGAAATGTGCCCTGCCAGGACGTAGGACCTTTTGGGAAGTGCCTGCTTTGTCCCAATTAAAAATGTTTCATTGTTCATAAATGGGCTCCTTGCTGAAGTTCTTTTATCAGCCCAACTTTGTTAAGTGATTGCTTATTGAGCTCACTAATCTACCTTTTCCAATGGCCTCCTGACCAATGGAGTTACAAGTTCAAACTATGGAAGCAAAATGCATTTTATTTATTATACTCCTAAGATGTTTTCAACAAAGCAATGGTGTCTGTTTTGCCAAGGGGTGTCATGACTTTCCAGAGGTTTTGGCTAATTAGTAGCCTGCCAATGACAACATGTTCTCAAGCCCTCTTGTGGGCGTCCTCTCCTCAGATGGAGCCTCTGCCACCATCATGTTTGGCCTCCAGGGGAGACAGATCAAAGTGCTTTGGACCAAGGCAAGCAGCTCCATGTATTAATAGTGACTAAGATGATTCATCTCTTCCATGCTTTGACTATTTTCATTTTTTCCCTTGGGAATAATTGTAGAAGCTAAAATTTATTGAGAGTTTATCATGTGCCAGGCACTGTGCTAAATGCTTTATCCAGATTATCACATTTAGTACTTAAATCATGGCAATGAGGTAGGACTGGTCTTATTACTCCTATTTTATAGTTGAGGGACTAAGACACAGAGAAGTTAAATGACTTTCCCAAGGTCACACAACTGGTAAGAAATGAATTTGGGAATTTAATCTATTTAATCACTACTCCAGACCATATGCTGGGGTTGTGACAAAACACAAGAAAATAGGCAAACATTGCTAACTACAAGTGAAGGTTTGGGTATATGAGTGGAAGGAGACCTCTTGACTTTTCATCAAAAAAACTCACATTTTTGAGAAATGAAAAAAGAGATTCCCTCTGTCCCCAAGACTTGTGCAAGATGCTTTTTGGCCACAATGCCTGACTTGTCCCAGTGCTAGGCCTTCAGGCAACCTAGATCACTGTCATTTCTGCTTAAAGGCAGTGCCTCTTTGGCTGCCTGATTCTGCTGTGCTCATCCTCCCCTTAAAGATTTACAATTTGTTTCCATGAGGCTTTCCTACCTTCTTCTGTCATACCCTGTATGTTTAGACTTGTCCAGTTTGGGAGAGCACCAGAGACGTCGGTTTCTCGAATCACTTTAAACATGCCTGTTGGCCAGATCCAAAGGAAAGGGGTTATTGCTGAAATTCTCAGCTCAGGATGCCTATACATGAGTTGACTTATTTTTAAGCATGAATGAGAGTCAGTACATGAGGCAGGCAATGGCAGGAAGTTGCATGTTGTGTTCTCAACCAGGCAAATGGAAGGGAAAAGAAAAGTTGGTGCAGAACAGACAGGTATTCCTGCATCTAACTTTTGGTTGGATGGATTTGAAACAGAAACTTTCCATTGCTATCCAGGGAATGTATCTGAAATCAATTAGCATTTCTGGCACCACCCATGACGACCGAGCAACAGCATTCAGTTCAGAAATCCTTTAGATCTTGCAACAGGATACCTGGGAAGCAACTCAGAGAACACTGATGCCTTTTAGAGACATTATCAGGGCTCTCTCTGATGCCAAAATCACCGCTGGTATTCATGACAAAAAGAGTGCAGCATTGTCATTGGTTCAGATCGCCTTACAGAAGTGTATTATTCCTCCATCCATAGGTGTCCCCAAGACACTCACACACAGGAGAACTTCACCATTTGAGCCACAGAGAAGAACTTTGAAGTTGGGTGACCTCAATAAACTATGTGAACCAGGAAAAGGTGGAGCTGTTCTTAAGAGAGAACATCAAAAGTTTGTGAAAATCAAGATACAAAGGAGTCAACTGAGAACTAGATTTTACAATGATTAAAAAATATAGTGTGTCTCTCTAGGTGGTGGCTAGACAGAGTGTGTTGTTTGAAACAGCCTTTATCTTGTTTGTTAAAATAGGTTAAAAAGGAAAGAAAGAGAAGAAGGGAAAAAGGGAAAAAAGGAAGGAAGGAACGAAGGAACGAAGGAAAAGAAATCACAAGAAGCAGCACATTTGAGGCTGCCTGAATTGGATGTGTATTTGTGAGATGTGGCCCTGGCAAGAAGCTATAATGGGGAGGTAATACTTCAATTCTCACAACAGTGGTTACCAATCTTTACTTTCTCCCCCTTGAAGGACAGGGAGAGGAAGGGAGTGGCTTCCATGTTGTTTTCAAGGTCTCAGGGCTTTCATGGTCGTCTCTTCCATTAGGGAAATGTACATCTGTGATTGACAAGGACATTAGAGTCTTGTAGCTCCATCTTCTCCTCCACACAGGGACACTGGGGTTTTGAATGAGAATTATAGAAGACCCACCTCGAGGATCTCTAAGTAATCATGTGGCATTTTGGAACCTCTGCCACATGAATAAGGAAGGCAATTTTGCATAGAGTGTTTTTTCCCAAATGCTCAAATCCCACTTCCTAAATGACACCTTTGCTTATTGCCCTTCTGAGGTCAGTGCTATAAGGAAATAAACACTAGCTTTCTGCTTTACGATTCTCTGCGGTGTCTAACAACCACTACTGCTTTTTTCAGGACCTTGCCCATGGTAGGTGCTTAATACATATTCCTTGGTTTGCCATTAATTAGAGGACACACGATACGTGGTTTCCTACATTTCTGATTATACTTTTGGGAGTTTTGTGATGTTCTTATAGCCTATAGACTCAAAGGGTCCAGTAGATCATGAGATAATATACTAGAAAAGTAGCCATTACTTTAGAGAAAAAATATCCCTGAAAAAGTTCTTTTTAGGTTTTGGAGTTGGAAGCAAAAGATGACATGGAAAGGACTTTATGAAATGTCAATGTAGTACTCAGGTAAAATCTGGGTTTTTCCTGCATGTGGCTCTGCTAAAAGCAACTCAGGTGAGAAAAGGGGGTGTCTTTACATCAGTAGAAGCAATAAAGTATGTATGTCTCCAATTCTTTACTGGAGGTGAGACTTCACGTGTTGATGCAAGTGTTTGTAGCTACAACTAGCCTCGGCCCAGACCCTGCCTACTAAAATATCAGAGAGAAAAATTTAAATATATTTGGTGAAAATCAAACTTGTTATCACTTACGGTTCTGACAGGCAGTAATGAAGGGGAGAGTTGATTAGATTTGACAGTCTAAAGGAAAGGAGACCCTAATGAAATCCTATAGGATTATTTTTTCCTTTCTTACAGAGATTAGTGTCATTGGTACTCATTCTTTATGCATGGGAGACTGAGCAAATGACAGAAGTGCAGGAAGGGTACAGTCTTAAAAGTGAGACTGGAATCACCCCATGAAGGCTGACAAAATATGTATGAGAGTGTTTGGTAAAAAGAAAGTGTTTTTGAATTTACTATTTTTGTTTATTCCTGAGGACGTTCATTCTCATGAGTGACCTATAAATCTAAACTTTTTTTCCCAGTGGTTTGCAAATAATTTTCTAGTTTAAGTAGAAACTTGAATCATCAAATTAGAGTTGAATAAATTGTAGATCCCCTGAGATTCCAAAGACTTTTGATTAGACTGGTCAAAAATTTTGTCAACTATTCAAGTGAGAAGCTAAAATGAGCCCTATTGTAAGCAGACATGTGGACCAAAATCGGATCCTTCAGTAAACTATTGTTAGAAATTTCTATTTAAATCCATGATTTTTCAAGTTTATTAGCTGTCTTTAGCAGTATTCTTTTAAAACAGTTTATTCAATTTGCTTTAAGTAGAAATAAACATTTATTCCTTAGAATTATAATGATTATTCAACCTGTATTCCCTTGGCAGTTCCAAATTTAACTATTGTGTTATGGTTTTCCCACCGACCATAAAAATGTCCCAGATAATCTAATATTTTCTCATTCATGCTGTCTCACATATGTGGAAGAGTCTGAATCTCACATCTGGAAGCAGCAGGGCAGTCATTTCCCAGACCACATGTCTCATTGGGAGGTAGGAGGCTGAAAGACATGGGCACCATTCTTAGACTGCTTAACTGGGGAGGCAGGAAAGAGGTGAATGTATAGCAGAGAATCATGCAAATGGTAGGCTGAGCTCAAAATCTGTAAAAGCCTTGGAGTTGAGAAACTCTTCCATTGTCACGCGTTCCCTGCTGCATAAAGCTGGAGACTGTGTACATGCAGGAGAACTGCTCCAAGCCAAGACTCGTTCTCAGACGCCACAGATCCAATTTGCAAAGATGTGGGTGGACTAATCACTGGATCATTTAGCAAGTATTTACTGAGCATTTGCTATATGCCAGCCACTATTCAAGGCACTTGCAGATATGAGAGCAAAGCAGTCAAAGCCCCCTTGTCATGGGGTCTACATCTTGGTTGAGTGAAATGCTCTATAAGTAAAGAAAAAAGTAAATGTAATACGTCACATGCTGTTGAGTATAATGACAAATGTAAATCAGGGTAAGGGACTAAAAATTCAAGGAAGAACTATGTGAGATAGGAGGGTTAGGGAAGACTTTTTCTAATGAGGTCAGATCTCAGCTGAGATCTAATGTAGTAAAAGAGGAAGCCTTGTGAGTCTGGGAGAAGAGGGAAAAGGAAGAACTGAAGGTCCAAGGTGGGCATGTTGATGTGTTCCAGGAATAGGAAAGATGCTACCATGGCTGGGCTGGACTAAGAAAGGAGAAGATAAAATGGTTAGATGTAAAAGATCAGTGAGGTCATGGGATTCAGCTCATGTAGATAGAGCCTTGTAGATTTCTTTGGTAAGTGTCATTGGAAGCCACTGGAGTAACCGGATGATCAGAACTGCTGTTTGCCAAGGAGCAAGCTCCAGAGGGATGAATCCTAAGCTCACATCCTTCGGATTGGATATTGAGGTGCCTGTTATACTTTCAACTGAAGTATTGAAGAGGCAATTTGTTATGTAAGGTTGTAGTTCAGGGTAGAAGTATGGGCTGGAAATGGACATTTGTGTGTCACCAATATGAAAATAGCAACTAAAACCAAGAGATTGGATTCAACTGAGTAATTAAACAAAGAAGATATTTTCCAGTTCTTAGGTAAAAGCTCTGGGTTAATAGCCTATGTATGGATTGATACAACTTTATGTCACAGGCTCAGTAGTTTAAAATACCAGGAGAGTCCCCACTCTCATTCCTCATGTAAGGCCCAGCTCCCTTTTTACCCTGACTACCTCCTTTCCAAAGGAGGAGGAGGAGTAAAGGTGCTTTTCCACACCCCCAGATACTGATTAGAATACTTGTTCCTATGTGACAGGGTCACTGTACTTTAAAAGGAATGCATCCACAGTTCGGTCCTCTGTTCTAGCATTGCTCTTCCAAATATTCCGAATAGTTGATTTAGAAAGATAATCTAGCTCTTTGGAGCTGACAAGCCACTTTCTCACTTCCTCTATGCTCTTCTCCCATGTGGCAGCCTGGCCTGAGGAGAGTGACTTCACCTTCAGAGAGATGGTCTACGCCAGTCTGGGGATGTTTTATATTCCAGCATTCCACCTTTCATAGTGGGGGTGTTCAGCCACCCTTTTCCCACAGCTTGTTGGCTATTTTAGTGCTTCCTTTGCAAAAATGATCATTTCTGGATTTAAGGAAATAGAATAGGAACACTCAGGTGTTCATTGGCCAAGAATCCAGGTTCTTTGACCCATTTTCCACTGGAGAGCTGTGCATTGGGCAGCACTGGTTGCATGCTCTTGGCACATTTTTTTTCATTTTAGCAATTGTGCATTGTGTGTTGCTCCCTGCGGGAACCTCGGAGGGGAGGAAGGATGAGGGATGGGGTTAAGCCACCAGAACCTGAACAGAATCCTTCTTTTAAAGACACTGCTAGCGAGCCTGTGGTTTCCTGACTATGATGAAACACCTTAAAGTAATGCATGTTTTATAAATGCCTTTGATTCTTCCTCCCCGACTAGACTAGTTCCTTCAGGGCAGGGATTGTGTGTTGTTCACAGATATATTCCCAGTGACTAACGTCATCCATGGTACATGGAAAGTACTCGATAAGCCTTGTTGAATAAGGAAAGGAGGTAGTGCTCCTGGCATTATCTATTTTCTTTGAAAGGAGACAATATCGTGTTCTCATGAGGAGCCATTTCTTTCTCTTTTTTCCCATGGTAGGAGTGTTCACCTCTCCACCAATGGTCCTTTTATTTCCAAGTCTCTGGAAGTAACTGGGATTCTGAAAGTCATTTTCTGCCTCACCTAGAATATGGAAAAGTCTCATCATGCAGCCTTCCATCTTGTCTTGAAATTCTTGAAACTCTAGAATAGGCTGTGCTCCAACGTGGAATTATGACCCTCCACTTCACTCTGCAAATCACCTGCCACCTCTGGCATGGCCAACTCATGTCCCAGGAACACCTGTGGATACCACGTGTACTTGATCATGTGCTTCTTTTGGCTGGGAGACTTGGAGTTCCATCTTCTCTTAGCTTATCTTTGCTTCTCTTTGCTTGGGCCTTCTCTGTGGCCCAACTCCAGTAAAATCTCTAGCTCACCTCTATTATGGAACACCTGTGGGGCTTGGAATCTGTCTCATTTCCTTGGTGCTAGCTAATTGTTTCTTGCATTCTTAGTATACATTAGTGCAGAGCTTCTCAAACATGGTGGTGACCAGAATCACCTGGAAGGCTTGTCAAACTGGATTGCTAGGCAGCACCCCCCAGAGTTTCCGATTGAGTAGGTATGGGATGGAGCCTAAACCTTCGCAGATTTAACATGTTCTCAGGTGATGCTGATGATGTTGATCATGGAACCACTGGGCTGGTAGTTCTCAGTCCTGGCGGCACATTAGACTCACCTGGGGGAACTCATAAAGTATACAATGCCTACATCCCAGCCCAGATCAGTTTAATCGGAATCACTGGGTGTGGACCCCAAACATTGCTAGGTATAAGAGAAACCATCCTTTTCTTGTCCTGGAATTATGGCAGCTCTGTAAAATGGGAACTCATGCCTTATTGGCAATATTAGAAACAATACATCTCTGAGATGGTGCATTTTTAAAATGCCAGTGGGCCATATTTCTTTACAATAATAGTTCTCAGAATGTGAAAATGTGGTCCCTGGACTGGTGTCTTCAGCATACCTGGGCCTCATGCCAAACAGACCTACTGAATCAGAAACTTGGATCTGGAGCGCAGCAACCTGTATTTAACAAGTTCTTCGAGTGATTCTGATACACAACTGTGAGAACTACTGCTCAATATTAGGTAGGTAGGTGGTTTGACAGTTAAATCAATCATTCTTAAACATAGCTGTGCAGTAGAATCACCTGGGGAGCCTTTAAATATGTACAGAACCCCAACATCAAATATTCTGAATTAATTGACCTTGGTGGGCATCTGTAGTTTTTGAAGCACTGCAATTGATTTTGTTGTACAGCCAGAGTTGTGCAATGACTGTGATGAATATTGTTTTGTAGCCAATTAACCTAACTACTTACAATGGCTGTGGCTCTGTTTCCACATGAATGAATGGATCTTCTGGCTGACCAGATATGTTATAAATGGACATGCCAGTTAAAGTTAACATCACTAAGTCTTGTAGGGGTCTTGGAGTAAAGTATGTATGAACTACACTATGTGGGGAGTATAGTGGTAAATACTACAAGTAACTACTACTGCAAGTAACATGACAGAGTGCTTGAGGATTTATAGTGTAGACAGGGGGAAAGGGCGTGGTAGATTAATTGCAAAAAGTATTCCTCTTTGTGTCCATACTCCTCTGCAATGTGACTTTGATATGCTCCTCCCATAGAGAGGTCAAGTTTATTTTTTGATCCTTGAATCTGGGCTGATCTGCTTTGATTGGATCAATAGCATATGACAGAAGGAACATTATGCCAGTCCTCAGATTAGGACTAAAGAGAAGATGTACACATCTACATTCTCGCTTGGAACTCCATTGCCATTATGAGAACTAGCTCAAGCTGGACTCCTGGAGGATGAAGGACCACATGGATTAGAGCTAAGTCTCAGCTGAGGCCATTCTAGATTAATAACTCATAATCAATCCAACAGCTCTCATGGACACATAAGGGTCCCCAGGTGAAATCAGAAGAACCAACCAGCTGGGTTTAGCCCAAATTTCCGACCAACAGAACCATGAGCTAAATAGATGATCATCGTTTTCAGTCACTAAGTTTTGAGTAGTTCATAAGGTAGCAAAGCTACCTTTATCTACCATCTAACTGATATAGGTGGCATAAAATTGATCCAAGTGTTCTTAACCTGAATTGATAAGAGTTAACATAAGATTTAATGGTTTCCAAACAACTGGATACAGGAAGAAGAGAGAGTAAGTGTACATACAGTGCCTGAAATCAGACAGCATTAACTCCTTTGACATCTTAACATATCAAAATCAAAGGATTTTTAAAAATACATGTAGTCAACAAAGATTTTCATGAAAATTATTTTTCTCAGAATAAAGGGAAAGTTTTGTGATTCACAGGGTGGGGGTCCTGGGTGACTTAGGTAGCATAAAACTTGTAGCATTGAGCAGGGAGAAGAGACTATAGGATTAGTTTAGCCAAGTTCAGACTATGTGAAAGGAGATGCTCACCTGCTTAAAGGGATTGTAATATTTGTTGAGGATTGATATCAAATTAAAGAGTTTCATGAATTGTCTAGTCTTTCAATCTTCTAACCATAGGACATGCCTCCCTGTATATGATCACAGCTGTTATCTTCATCAATGTATGTGTGGCATATTTGCGTTATTTTTCTTGTGGAGAGAGTCTGTAGATCTCTTTTGGTTTTCAAAGGGATTATGGAAAACCAACCTCTACCCCAAGTTAAGAATCCCTAAAAGACTAATGGCAAAACTCAAAGTGTGAATGCAGAATGATAAATCTGTAGAGTATGGACAAGCCCTTTAAGAATTTAGAGGGTACCTCTCTTGGGCCACTGGCAGTACCATTTATTATATGAGCACCATGTGCCAGATATTATATGCGTGCCATTTCTTTCATTTATTTATTTATTTATTTATTTTTATTTCAGCATTTTACAGGGGTACGAATGTTTAGGTTATATATATTGTCTTTGCCCCACCTGAGTCAGAGTTACAAGCATATCCATCTCCCACACAGTGTGCACTGCACCCATTAGGTGTGAATATACCCATCCCCTCCTTCCCCTCCAGTTTGCCTGACACCTGATGAATGTTACTACTACATGTGCACTTAAGTGTTGATCAGTTAAAATCAATTTGATGGTGAGTACATGTGGTGCTTGTCTTTCCATTCTTGTGATATGTCACTTAGTAGAATAGGCTCCAGCTCTATCCAGGATAATATAAGAGGTGCTAGATCACCCTAGTTTTTTGTGGCTCAGTAGAACTCCATGGTATACATATAACATATCTCATTTAATCCTCAAAGATGCTTTATAAAGTAGTTGCTGGTATCTTCATTTTATAAATAAGGACACTAAGGCTGAAGATTATGGAGCTAGTGAATAAGTTTTGATATTTTGACTGTAAGCAACAGTAAGCCCAACTCCAATTGTCTTAAATAATACAAGAGATTAGCTCATATAATTGAAAACAGGTAGGTCAAGCTTCAGTTATGGTTTGATCAAGTCTTCGGTTCATCTGCTCTGAGGTTTTCTTTTTTAGTTTAGTCTTTCTTCTTGTTTTGGCTTTGTATTACAGTGGCTTATCTTATGGTAGCTGCAGCAGGTCCAAGCCTCTGAACTATATACATCTTTTAGAAGTAAAAAACATTATATGAAATGCTTTAGCTTCACTAAGAACAAACTTGGGTCACATGTCCATTTCTGAATCAAGTGCTGTGGCTGTAAGAAAACCATATGCTAATTGGCTTAGGCCTGGATTGTGTCCACCCCTGAAAGAGACAATAGCAATGACTTTATACTGACTAGTTTAAATGATCAAGAATCATCCCTCAAACAATGGACAGGGCTCTTCTCATCGAAAGCCCTTAGGTCCCACACAATAGCAGAGGAAAGGAATAGAAGCCATTAATATCCACCTTGCCTAGTAGGTGATGAAAATAGCATTTGAACCATTTTTTTCCAACTCCATCCACATTCTTTTTCTTCTGCCTACACTGTTCTCATCCAGGAAGTGGGATGTGAGCTGGGCCTTCAGGGTTCTGCAAAGCGAGGTGATCTTAAAATGTTCCCCTAACTTGTAACAGCTTTTGAGGTCTGGAAATGAAAAGCACGATTGTATGTGAACTCTGAGAATTAACAGTAAGGGTTGTCCTTTCCTCCATTGGTAGAGTTATTAGAAAACTAGCCGTCATTTTTTTCTACTATCCTGACAATTCAGAGAATTTTTATAAGCAGCAATTTTTGTAAAGGAGGGGTTAAAATGACTTCTTAGACATTGACAGTCTATCTCTAATAATGCGTGTTAGCAGAAGGAAGACAAAGCTACAATTCAGCGGCTAGGTCTTGGTGATGTCATAAACACTTATGACAGCAGTAGAACTTTAAGATTGAATTACCTTCTTTGTACCCACTGAAGGAGCAGGCCTTGCTGTGTATAACACATTGTGTAAGCTAAATAGTGTTGGGCGGTTTTCACATGGCATATGGGAAGAAGGGAACTTGATCTGTGAACCCAGAAGATCATGAATCTGATAAGTGGAGAGATCATTTAACCCTGAAAATTGTTTTGGTGTCTGATATGTAATTTTCAAATTAAATAAATTAATATGTGCTGACATTTTCCTAATCTAATCTTAAGGCATCACAGTTCGATTAGTCTAACGACAAGCCCCAAGTTGAACACTTTATTATGTAACTAATAACACTATAGTTTAATATCATAAAATCAATGATTTAAATGCATGAAAAATTGATAAGTTAAAATGCATATAGTAGGCAAAGGGGTAGACTGAAGCCAGTTTCTTTTCTGTTTGCAATGGAACATTTTGTAGGAATATCACCAATTGAATATTCCAGGAGTAGAAGACATGCGCAGTTTATTCAGGATTTGAATTTACAAGGTGAAATGACCAGGTTTGAAAATCAGAAAGGCTGTGGATGATAAAGAATTGAAAATGCCTTTAAAGCCAAGAAGAAAATGGTTAACAGAACAGATTATTGGAAAATATTCTTAAAATAAGGTTTTTTTCAAAAAAATTCTTTTTATTTTTGGTCACCTTTTTGCTGTTTTCATTGTTATTTAATATGAAGATATTTCAAAATAAGATTTTTCTCTCATTTTTTTTTTCCTGAAAAATTCAGGGTTACTAAACAATTATGAGTCATGATTTGTCTTAATTTATATATTGTTACTAAAGATACCTCAATCATCAAAATGGATCAAAATCTGTTTTAATTATAGTTTTGTGTGGTTTTTTTGGTTAAAATTTTCAAGAAGAGACTCCTGAAAGCCCTTTGGCTATCTGTAGTTGTTTACAGTAGAGCTGAATGTGAAATTAAACCCAAGTTGGGGACAGTCCAAAGATTCATCAAGGGAACACCCAGATCACTGCTGAAAAAAATTGCTCTTAGGTATTTACTACTCAGATGTGTTCAAAATGGAAAAAAACATTAAATACCTTAGTACTTAAGTCATATAAACATAAGAATAAAAATTTAATAATAGAAGAAAGATCTTATCATTTAAGGTTGATGTGTTGTGTTTCTTAACACTGGTAGATTACTCAAGGGCTTGATATATCAAAAATAATAATGCCTTCTTTTACTGATCATGGGAGACATTTGATTTTGATTGGTTAATTCTTATGTATTATAAATAAAATGCATTTAACCTGCTCAGGTGTGTGCAATGATCTTATTCCCTAAGAACATACAGACATTAAAAGAAAAAAAATTATCTGATTAATTGTTGCACTGCTTTTGAATAAAGAAGTAATATTCTAATATATTCATTATGGAGATGCTTTGATAGAGCAAATGCACCCTAAATGTGAAAACAATAAGAGACTTTTTAATTTACAAGTTCGTGGCAGTATTTACGTTCACCTTTTCTGGGATATTTGTGGCTTCTTCATATGTGAAACTTCCTTTTCCAAAAATTTTCCCCAAAGGTAGGCTTGTGGCTTGGGGTGAAATGAACTGACTAGCCTAAGCTTGGCTGAACCGTGGTGCCAACCCAAATAGATGGAACCTGTGAATTCTTTCCCAGCCCACAGGGCCTTATTTAGTGTGAATGGAATGCAGAGGTTATTAATGGTGTACTTTGAAGCCTATTGCCCCAAGGGCACTGGTTCAAGTCCCGCCTATACCTAAGAGGTAAGTCCTCAAAAAATGTTGCAGACTGGGGGCTGTGCAGTCAATTATGTGAAATGAGTTGGTGGTTTGAGTCAAGTGCCCAGTTGACCAGAGTCCAGCTTACAAAAACCACCAATACAATTTACACCCTTGTTGACATTATCTTCAGAGAGCAACTCAATGCTGAGTGACTGAGTGATCATCTTCTACGCTGATATTTCTTGTGGTGCTCACAGAAGAAAAATGTCACTGTAAGGTCACAGAAGAAATGAAATGCTCACTTATCCGGTGTCATTTGTCAGAAGAGCTTCATTGAACAGA
Source organism: Propithecus coquereli (assembly GCF_000956105.1). Lineage (NCBI taxonomy): Eukaryota > Metazoa > Chordata > Mammalia > Primates > Indriidae > Propithecus > Propithecus coquereli. Next base: position 248,054 of record NW_012151197.1, on the reverse strand, counting down.
AGATGCTTTATAAAGCAGCTCCTTGACCTATAATGATTTGTACCGGTAGACTTTAGAGAGAGCTCAGTTTTATACAATCATATAATGCTTTGGTTTTTATAGATTATCAGAGATTGAGGGTGAGGTGAAGCAAATAAAACTGAAGATTTTGAGATATACAATCCCCTAGTACTGAAGAAACAATGAGATATAACCTCTCTTAGAAAGATTACTTTGAATTTTAGAATTAGAAGGATGCTTGAAATGAAAAGAAAGATCAACATTTCGTATGACAACTTCTATAAGGGAGTCATTATTTTATTTTGTAGAGGAAGAGCTTAAGTGCATTTGACTAACATCACATAAGAAACAGAACTAGGTCTACAATTCAGTTTTTAAAATGCTCCTACTAGGTGTGCTTCCTCTGTCCCATCCACCCCCTTTCCCCTCTTTCCTTCATCCCCCAATTAAAAATAAAGATAATTTTCTTAGACCAAAAAAAAAAAAAAAAAAGGAAAACTGTAAACAGTTAAACCATTTAGATCCTAATTCATTTGGCCAAGCTTCCTTGAAGTCAGCTGAAAGGCCTTCTGTGGACACGCGAGGCTATGCACAACCTGATTGTTGCCACAAGGAGCTTCCATTCAAGTCCCAAGTGAGATCAGATCAGATTTTATTCCTGAAAGTAGAACAGAGGAAGAAGTTCACACTTAAACTGCTGTGTCAGGCCAAAAGAAACTGAAGTTTCTATAATCTGGAAAACTCTATCTTGCTCCCCAGACCACGGCCTGTCCGTTTGAGGGTAGATAAACCAAACACCTGAGGCCACAGGAAGGCTTCCTGTGTGTGCAACACCAGCACCTGCCATAGGCTTGGGATGGGGAAACCTGCCCAGTGTGTACACAGCAGAGTTGACTCAGGCGCAGCATGGTAACAGCTCAGGCTAAAGCCTTTACATATCTTAAAAAAACACCTTTCTTTCTCTCAGATAGTAGCATCACACACACACTCACACACGGAGGGATAATTACTTTTGATTTGTCTGCCTCTCACCTCTTCCATCCTAAACTCCCAGTACCCTTCTGTAGCCACTTAATTCCCTAGTACCTTCTACCTAAGGCAGGAGCAATCTGTATATTCCTTCTTCATTGTAAACAATCCCATTTTACCTGGGAAATGTAACACACCCATGAATATAATCAATGGGTCCTCATGAGTGAATACACACCCCTCTCACATTTTGCTTTCTTTCTGCCCCCAGAATTATTGCCTTAATCAAGAAGCATAATTTAAATGATGACATTAATAAATAAGGAATCCTTTAAAAATGGAGAAGAAGGGTGGTACACCAGTCAGAATCTCAGTGGGAAAGAGAAGACATGTGCAAATGAGCAACAGTTTGAAGAAGTTTTATTTACAAAGGGACTATTTACAAGGCTGTGGGTGGGTGGAGGGTGATCACCAGGCAGAGTGAGGTAACTGGAGGTTAGTGATCTGTTATTACATCATACCCTTATGGTGGAAGAAATTAAGAAGAAGCTATTGCCAGAGCCCACAAGGAGTGGGCCATGGGGAAGAGGCTGCCTTAACGGGGGCGGCAACCTTCATCTTAAAGAAACAGCCCATCTGAGATGATCTCCCAGGGAGGGAACCCAAAGACTGAATACTTTTGCTCGCTTCCCTTCTTCCCTTACATTCTCTCCTGGGGCTCCCAGTGGGTGCACCCAACTGGAAGCTGGTGGAGAAGGGACCATACATGGCACAGAGTAGAGAAGAGTGGAATGTAGGTCTGGTGGGACAGACACAAGATCCAGCAGTTGAACATTTGTCAACAGGGAGAAATCTTGACAGCTTCCTTCAAATGGTGTGGCGTAGGCTTCTGCCTATTTCTCTTGTCCTGGAGCTGATCTGAATGTTATAGATTTCGAAAAGTAAAGTTATGACTGTAAAACTTTACACCATCTTTGAAGGGCAGTTAGTTCTTAATGCAAATATAACTATTAGACAGTTGGTGGGTTACCCAAGTTGCCTTTCTTTTTCTTTCAGCTTCTCTCCATTTTCTGCCACTTTTTAAAAATAATTGCCCAAATAAAATAGAGAAAGACTTCTAATGTAGCTGAACATTAAAAACTCCTTTAAAAAGCCCTGGTGGAAAAAGAAGTAAGCAAAAAATGAAGAAGAAGAAAGAATGAAAAAAAGAATGTTGCACATAGTCAAAATTAACCAATTCCTTTATTTGTCCCTGTAACAAATATTTACTGAGAATCTACCATATGCAAAAAAACGTGCCAGGTGTTACATTACATGTAAAGAATTGGCGATCAGCATCCCTGATTGCAAAGAGCTTATAGTTTGATTATGTGGGGATATATGAGGACCGGCAAGTGGAGATAGAATTCTAAAAGGTAGAACAGTTATCATACAGTTTTAATCGCAAAGAGTGAATGAAAATGCTAGAGGGTATATAGGAGGAGCTTTGGAGGTTCTATTCCTCCACACTGGGGCCAAGTCAGGGAAGATTTCTAAAAGGAAGGGATGTCCGAGATGAATTTCTAAAGAAAAATAAAATTAATTAAGTGAAGGAGCATAAGAACATTAAAAGAAGTTAAAACACCATATACGACAGGAAGAGCTATGAGAAGGGGCTATGAATTGGCTAGAATGGTGGCTGTAAAGGATTGGATGGGGATGTGGAACTGTTGATAGATCGCATGGAGGCAGGTAAGAGCCAATTTTCTTGAGTCTCTTGTGTCTTCAAGGAATTTTGTTTTTATGATGATGGCAGTAAAAAGGCACTAAAGGATACATATATAGGAAGTGACAAACATCTGCACATTAAAAGTTCATTCTGGCAGCTGCAGAAAGATCGACTGGAATTCTGCAAGACTGGAGACAAAGACTTGAGTTAGGGGAATTTGGGTGAGAGACGAGGAAGGTCTGCACTGAGAAGCTAGAGAAAGAGGAATAGAATCTAGGAGAGAGAGAGAGGGTCAAGAGATTTTATGTAGTTATAATCAATAGGGAATCACTCCTAATTAAATATCAGAAAACGTGGTCGATTCTACCCTACTTTCACCAGGTAACTGGTGGTGCCAATCACCGAGCTCTGGGAAACAGCAAGTGATTAAGTTTGCTGAGGATACGAGGGATTAGTGTCAGGAATTTGGGCTTGAGATGCCACTGGAACATCCAAGTATTATATACCTGCCTCTGGAGATGAGATTGGGGGCAATGGATTGCACAGTGGACTTCATTTCTCATTGCTGAGCCTGAATGACTGACAGTTAATGCTGTCATAAACTTGAAGTATATAATGCATCTTTTGGTGGTGGCAGGATCCAGGCCAAGTGCAATGATTCATATTTTAATTCTCTTTCACCAAAAGTAGAAAGCATTTTTAAGAAGTTGCGCATGGGGAAATCAGGGGATGTGGTAGGAAAAAAGGCAGATTGCCTTTTATTTTTTAGCAAATGGGACCAAGAATGAAGTGGAGATGGAAATCTAGAGTAACATATTATCTTAAAGAGTTTTAGAAATTAGGCCAATATTCTAATGATCAAACACACAAATATAGCAGGATCAATAATTGGGTTTCTTTTAAGTAGGTAAGAAAATAATATTAGCTATCATGCACAAAATATTGAATATGAGTCAGCACGAATGAGCTGTTGTTACCAGAGAGAGTAGAATCCAAAAAAGTAAGCTTTGCTATATGTATGAAGGCAGTGGTCTCCAACCTTTTTGACACCAGGGGCCAGTTTCATGGAAGACAGTTTTTCCATAGAATTGCGGGGGGTGGAGGAGGATGGTTTTGGGACAACTCAAGTGTGTTACATTATCGTGCACTTTATTTCTATTATTATTACATTGTCACTTGCCATTTCTATTATTATTACATTGTCACTCACCACTCACTGATAGGGTTTTGATATGAGTCTGCAAGCAATTGATTTATTATGTTCTCCATGCAGTCAAACCTCTCTGCTAGTGATAATCTGTATTTGCAGCTGCTCCCCAGCACCAGTATCACCACCTCAGCTCCACCTCAGATCATCAGGCATGAGATTCTCATAAGGAGCACACAACCTAGATCCCTCACACTCACAGTTTGCAGTAGGGTTCGTGCTCTTATGAGAATCTAATGCCACTGCTGATCTGACAGGAGGCGGAGTTCAGGTGGTGATGTGAGCTATGGGGAGTAGCTGTAAATACAGATGAAGCTTCACTTGCTCACCTGCCGCTCACCTCCTGCTGTGTGGCCTGGTTCCTAACAAGCCCTGGACTGGTACAGATCCTCAGCCCGGGGGTTGGGGATCACAGTATTAAGGAAGGTAAGTCGTGGTTAAAAGCCACATTTAAGTACTAGGTAAAGTTCAGAGAACTTGGAGAGCATCCAAATATTAAATGACCTGTTTTAGAAAATGCAAGATGCCATAATATATCAAACGTACTATTTGAGGCTGAGTTTTGAGTATTATATCAGCTAATATCTGCTGCTCATTCTAATTGCCAAGTTAGTCATCTGCCTGTGAAATAAAGTAGGTTTAGAAGCTGTGCCATTGAAGCAAACTAAATTTTACAGGCTAAATCTGTGTTTCTTCCCATATATTTTTGTCATGCATTTTAATTCTAGGTGCCTTGCATTTATGAATTTTACTTGACTTATTTTAATACTAATTTTGAGTTAACGAGTGATCAACTTGGTATCTAGGCTTACATTATTAATTAAGGATGTATTGGATATAAACCTGCTAATACAAATGTTTACTCAAGAAAACCAGTTGCTTTTGTTTTGCAAATATCCTTCATATTGATCCAATAGACCACGCAGGCTTTAGGAGCTATCATAACCTATTGTATAAAATGTCAATTATTATCTTAGAAGGCTTTAAATGCATATTATTAACCTAAGAGGCTAATGGCCACCATTGAAATACTTTATGCTGTCTCATGAAAATATTTTTATATAGTAAAAATGTGATTTGTTCTCAGCTAAGTGCCAGAAGGTTGTAGACATGCCAACTGGAAAACATTATTCCTTACCATCACCCCCATGGAGGTGGGGAGTGGGGGGAATCCATCAAGACTTTGGATACTAACTATACAAATCATGATGGAAATTTCTCAAGTTCTATCATATCTTTTATGGGTAAACTTACGACAAGGGCTGTCCATATGTACAAACTAGTTTCAAGAATTATTGGTTACAAAAGAGAAAAAAGGTTGATTTAATCCTTTAAGTGATGCTGAACAGCTGGTTTAAAGAGGTTTTAAGCCTCTTATTTGGGCAGCATATGAACATAATACATGAAAAAAATACATGTTGCGTATCAATATCCACACTCACATGTTTCAGAGAAATATAGGCATCTCTTTACTCTATTGACGCTATGAAGCTATAGTCTATCAAATGCTGTCAGGCTGAGATTTTAAAATCTATGTGTTATACAGAAATTTCCACTATAATGACAGTTCCCTATTCCCCCTATTTTAATAATTATCCATTAAAAATGAATTATGTGTTCAGCATTATTTACCATACCTCTAAGCCTGGCTAGCATATACAACTGCTGTGGTGATAATGAGTTTAAATCCAAGAACATAGATAAAACTATGAAAAATTTAAAAAAAGATAACACCTCAATGTAGAAGAAGAAAAATGGCATAAAAGACCATCTAGCTGTATGATAAAGTAGGACACATTCAACTAAATTTCTGATTGTTACTACCTACTTAGCTAAATTTCTAATTGTTAAAAATGTAGATATATTAGTGTATAGAGTCTCCATTCAAAAGATCTCTAAAACATATCTTTCTGTAAAAGGTGTTGGTTACATCATAATACTTTTCTATCCTAAAGCACTATGAATAGTGCTGTATGATAGTCAATTAATGACAGTGAGTGTCTTTGACTTCTGCAGGTGATTAATATTGATTTATGTATTTCCATTCAAACTTCCAAATATGCCCTTGCTATAACTGTTCATGGTTTTGCTCAGGTCAGCTTTTCTCTTTCCTTACCCTTTCCTCTTTCAAAAATCACCTGAGTCTCTTAGTCTCTCTCTTTCTTTCCTTCTCTCTCTTTCTCTCTCCCCCCTTCTCTCCTGCTCATTTATTATTATCATCATTTTGGGAGGGGGCCTATATTTATTTTAAATCTTTATCCGTGCTTAAGAACAAAATAGAAAGTGGTCCCACTGAAAATGGATAGGGGAAAATATGCACAACTTGATTTTGCACATATTAAATAATACCAGTTACTGATTGCTGTGGTTTCCTGAATGTGGGTTGATAGCAATAATTACAGATTCAGGAGAGATGAGATGTGGCTAATACATGCACAGGCTGCTGTGACTCTGTGGGCTCCTCAGCTGCCTCTCCAAGACCAGGGAGTCTTAGAAAATGGTTCATCTAGAGGAACTGATTCAGGTCCAGTCAGGTACCTACTTGGTTGTCCATAGAAGGGGATGAAGGCTACCTGGCTGGGTAACCTTGTAAGACAAACTCATGAGGATAAACAACAGTCTAGAACAATAAGTAACATTCTTATAGCATAATATAATTGACAAAACATTTTTATTTTGTTGATCCTTGTCATAGCCTTTTAAGATAGGTGCTATATTACCTTCTCCATTTTACAGATGAATGAGAATGAGTCTTTGAGTTATTAGTTATCTAGTTATTACCAAGGTCACTCAACTACATATACTTCAGCAACTCATTTGTTATCTATATCGCCAATGGATGGATTTTTAAGGAAATAAAATCTTGCTCTTAGGTGAAAAAATACTTTGTATCAGAATGAAGGTCAAGAATAGCCAGCAACATTTAATTAAAAAATGAAACAAAACAACCTTCACACATCTACCTGGAGCATCATCACTTCACTGGGCTAAAAGAAAAAAACACACAAAAGCTGTCTTATTTACAGGGATTTCAATCCAAGAAGGCATCATTGCTTCCACCCAAGTCTCCCAGAGGAAAGGGACCATTGTGTGTTAAATTTTAGAGTAGAGAGGAGAGCACTTAATGGGATTTTTGTAAGTGATTTTTCATGTGACATGCATTCTACGTGTAGAATCCTTCAAAGTAATGTTAGGCGTGTACTGGCACCTACACTAGTATTTTAATATCTTCATCTTAATTAATTTTCTTTCTACATATGTTCATATGACATCAAAAATATCCAAGAGGAAATGAAAAACTAAGCCAGATACTGGGATATTGCAGAATATGCAGATGTTTATTACACACAGATGCCATACACCTGTATTGAGCAGGGCTACATGTAGATGGTGCTTGTAGTCTTGCGATATCACCCGTGGTCCCATTTCAAGTATGATCTCACTTATATGTGGAATTGAAAAAAGTTGATCTCATAGAAATAGAGAGTAGAAAGGTAGTTACCGGTGGCTGGGGGAGAGAGGAAGAAAAGGGGCAAGGGGAGATGTTGATCAAAGGGTACAAAGTTTTGGTGAGACTGGAGCAGTAAGTTTCAGTGATCTATTGTACTACATGATGACAACAGTTAATAATAATGTCTTGTATATTTCAAAATTAGTAAAAGAATAGATTTTTAACATCCTCACCACAAAAAAATGAGTTGATCAGGTGATAGATATGTTAATCAGCCTGATTGACTCTTTCTACAATGTACACATAGATCAAACATCCCATCGTACCCCATAAATATATAATAATCATTTGTCAATTAAAGATAAATTAATAAAAAATTAGAAAGCTGCTACTTTTCAAATATGCCCAGATATTAACTTTATCATGGGGGAAAGCAATGTCAGTTTCCTCACCAACATTATTCTATTCAGGAAAGGAGATAATTTAAATTGAATTAATATACTTTTTCCCACGAGACTAAATAAAGGTGTTTTAATTTAAACTGAAAAAGCATCCCAGTTTTAAATATTTTCTGTGTTTTCCGAATTAGCCTTTGTAAAGCAAAAGTTGTTAGTTACTGACACAGACAAAAAACATCCTAAGGAGTGATGGAACATGGACTCTCCATTTAAATATCTCTTATTAATACCTAGACACAAAACATCATTGTCCCGTTTCATATAGGAACTGCAAGTTTATTTTGTTTGAAACATGGGGATATAAACTCCTGTTTTGACCTTCTCTTTGTTGTTCTAGCTGTGTGTCATTGACACTGGCGTGACTTGCCATGGGAAGGAGTAATGAGGCAAGACTGGGATTGTAACAATTATTAACCTACAAAAATGCTACGGCAAAGTCAATGCAAGTCCAGAGTGACACTTCTAAATGGCTCAGGAAATAGTACTCATGTCTGAACTACTCATTTTACTAATTTGTTTTGATGAATATGGGAAAAATTAATAACTTTTAAATATAAAGAGTGACCTAATGTCATTAATTGGTCATTTCACATGGGCTGATAGATTGGACTCTCCCCCGCCTTCAGTGGTAATTTATTTAGCTGGGAAAGCTTGGATTCGGTGCAGCATCTGGTTTCCAGTGATATCCTGCTGGTCTTATCCAATTTTCCAGCTGGGAGCGTGAGGCACAGGGAGGTCGAATGACTTGCCTAAAGGTCACCTGGTAGCTCAACTGGGATTATAACTCAAAATCTTTCTGATTTTCCCATCCTTTGCTCACTGGACCACAAAACTCCCTTGATCCTGTCTTCTCAAGCTTGCCTGAGCAGGAAGCAAATGTTTAGGCCTAGAAAAAAAAAAAATCCCAAATTAGATACTGGCCACTATCATCTTGTTTAAAGATGTGTTAAACTTCCATTGGTGTAACTCTAAGGAAGTATCTTGTTTTCATTCTCACACCTGAACACCTGAGAACATTTCTGTCCACGGGGGTGTTGTCTCTTTCCAAGTGGTCCATACCTATTGCTGCTCAGATGCTGCCTTTGGCCAAAATATTGTGGGAACACCAACAATTTGATGCTTGTGGCAGGAGAATACAAGTACTTGGATGTATACGGGCCTTGCTCATGTTCTACTCAGGCACGTGATACCTGACTCCATCAAATACTATAAAACCATCTGGCTCATCCTATCTTAGACTCTTAGACTTGTTCTTCCCTCAGCCTGGTAATTCTCCCCATGATATCTGTATGGCTGGCAGTTTTTCATCTTCCAGGTTTTAGCAGAAATGATACCTTTTCAGAGAGAAACCTGCTCTAACATCCTAGTGTAATGACTTTATTTATTTGATATCCCTTTTTTTCATTACATTTATTAGCATTTAATTTATTTTTTAAAAAATTCTTTGTGTCCTTACCCCGAGCATGGGAGTCTGATCCGTCTTGTTTTTCAGTGTATCTTAGACAATGTTTGATATATAGAAACAGCCCAGTAAACATATGTTGAAAGAATGAACAGCTATTCCTTATAGAGGAAGGTCTTTCTCTCTCTCTCTCTCTCTCTCTTTTTTTTTTTTAATCATTTAAGGAGTTTCAAAAGGGATGCCCATGGGATAATGAGGGCATATGGAAATGACCCTTAGTCTGCCAGCCAGATCAGGTGAATTAACCTCGAAGGTCAACAGGATGACTGATGACAGCTGTCCCTGTCAGATCACCCTCTCGTCCATAGCTTCAGCCTGGGGATTGCCCTCAGGCTTGGCTTGTGACCAGTGGAGGAAAATCAGTCTTGTTATATTTATAATCCCACTTCATTTTTGATCTAGACTTGCACTGCCCACTTTCATCACCCATCCCATTTGCACAATTGATATTTAATGATGATTGGTCACTTCCAAAAGCCAAAATCATGCTCAAAGACTGATTAATATTCAGAATATTGAAGAGAATATCTCAACACCTGAAAAGGAATTTCCCAGGTTTTCATATCAATGAACATACTATGTTGTCAACTCACAGGATTATGACTTTAAGTAAATAAGTCTTGCTAAAAGGTTAAGGTTGTCAACGTTTTTTTAAGAATTCAGCCAGATTATTTTCCACACTTGCTTGATATATACTTATTCATGACTTTTGAGAGGAAATGAAACTGTGTGGTACATAAATTCCTGCTGCTAGTCTACACATAAGCTATTCTGCATTCGTAACTTGATGGTCTGGTCATCATTTTATAGATAAGAAGACAGGACCACAGAATCATTTTCTCAAGAGAGACTTCTGAGCTATTCTGGCATCCAGCGGGTGCTTACTTGTCGGCTTTATGGAAGAAGGGCCCAAGCACCTGCGTACCCTGTCCTCCTCACTATGAGCTATCTTTAGAAGTCATTTCTGTAGGAACTGGCCATTTTGCCAAGAACCATGAAAAACTATAAAAAGCCACACTCCATGACTATCTGTGTGGCTGTGTTGGAGAACTGGATGACAGTGATCTCAGGCAGAGAGCAGCTTCCTTCTCACTCGGCAAGGAGTGTTCTGGGGACATTTTGAGGTTAATGGAGGGAGGCAGAGGCAGGGTAACATGAGGCACCTGTGCTACCATTCTTTATGACTTTTTGTTGCTCTTATAAAGCTACTACTGTGTGCTTTCATTGATTCAATGCCAACCCTCTGACCATCTTGGCTATGAGATTTCTAATTCAGAGATATGAACACACAGTTGTTACCATCACTTCAACTTTGGAACACCCGTGATGACTTTTAACTACTCAGTTAAGTAATGCCAAGCCTCAAATTCATATTATTAACATTAATAAAAGAAAGCATCTAACAAACTATTAGAACTGAAATGAATATTGAAATTAACTCTTCTTTGATCTATGTATTCCAGGAAAGACATGTTAAATGTTCTCAAATTCTTTCATATGGTATCCTAGACAGATTATACCCCTTTGTTTTAAAAAACATGGTGAAGAATTCACTGGCTTCTTGAATGGTACAGTCATTATCTTGGCTTTTAACAATCATTCTGTTTTTATCATTGAGAAAGAATTAGATTGTGCTCACACTTTTTCTGCAAAAGTCAGAAAGTCTCTCATTGGTAGGGTTGGTATTGAGAAAACACGATGTCCCATTAAGGTATTTTTTTGTTTTGAGCCAACAAAAATGTGATCTTTCCTTCTTTTTTCACAACTGACATTAAAGTACCACCCAATATTCCAGGTCTCCAGAGAGCCATACAATTTTGTGTCATCAAGCTGATGCTGGGGAACCTAACTGGAGATTATTTTAAAACAGAGGCAAATGTCTGTATTCAGAAAATAAACCCCAGACACAATTCAAACAAGGCACTCTAATGAGTAGATGATAGCCTCAAAGAAAGGAAACAGATTTCTTAAGACCCTTTTTCTAGTATCATCACTTGGATGTCACTTTGTAATTTCTTTCTGAGTGGTGGCCCTGTGTGATCCTTCAATCTTTTCATAAAAATGACCTTTGGAGAAGGAATTGATAATGTACATAGTTGACAACTATCTTTTCCTTTCTATTCAGATCAATAATTCTGTGGATCAGTTTCCCTGTTTCCTATTATTGATCAGTTGACTTTAGGAGGAATCTTAAGATGGAGGAAAGAGTTTGTGAACAGAGCTACTGAATGACAGCCAAGTCTGAACGTCAAGTATGTGCACTTACTCAGCTCCTGATTGATGATGTTTTGAAACACATTGTCTGTGTGACATCATGGGAAAATTTTCTTTTTCATTGCTTTTAGAAGTAAACAACCTGATTTTTTGGGACATATTTTACACATCTTTTCCTTTTAAAAAGAAAAACAGTTCCCCCCACCTCCCACCAGGAAGGACTGTTTTATAGTTATTTGAATTTGTGAGGAATAATCAGGGGATTTGATTGGAAAAAATAAGCAAAATTGGAATTCCTGCTGGTCTGATTCTTCATTTATTCACTCATTCAATAATATTTATTGATTGCCTACTATATTTAATAGTGTAATATAGGATATTATAATATATGACTTAGATAACAAGTCATGGATACAGAAATTATGTGGGGATACCATTCTTTTTTGGAAGTGGTGGTAGCAACAATTATGGTATAGTTACTGCTATGATCTGAACGTGTCCCCTAAAATTTGTATGTTAAAATAATTGTCAATGTGACAATATTATTATAAGAGATGGGGCCTTTAGAAGTCGATTAAGTCATGAGGGCAGAGCCCTCATGAATGGGATTAATACACTTATGAAAGAGATGTGAGAGAGCTGTTTACCTCTTCTACCCCTTTAGTCCTGCTACCTTCTGCCATGTGTGGACACAGCATTTGTGGGGAGGACATAGCAAAAGGGTGCCATCTTGGAAGTAGAGACCAGAGCCCTCCCAAGACACTGAACCTGATGGTATCATGATCTTGGACTTCTCAGCCTTTAGAACTGAGAAATCTGTTATTTATAAATTATCCAGTCTCAGGTATTTTGTTAGAGCAGCAAAAATGACCTAAGACAGTTATATCTAGGATTTTAATTTGTAATGGGCCCCAATTCTAGTCCCAAACTTGACATCTTGTGAAATGCAATGAATGATTACCTTTTCTAGGGAGGAGAAAAGTACAGATTTTAAAGCGCCAAGATTACTATAAGATAACAATTGATACTCCTTCTTGCCCCAGGTTCTTATGTAGAAAGAGTGCAGGAGGAAACGAATTGGTCACACAATTTTATCTGTCTCCACAGGCAAACAAATATCTGGATAGAGGTTCCTTCACTTTTTCGATATCTTGAAATGTCAAAAGACAGAGACATCTGAAAGGGGTAGGAAAAGCGGGTGGGTAGGAGAGAAACTCAAACATTAATGGGGAATGGAATTTCTCTTGCACTGTCCACAATACATATGTTTGTTAAAAAGCAAGAGGCGGGGAAGACATGCATGCCTGATGTTGAAGAAAAGCCTGTTTGTGCCTCACACACTGAAGAAATTGTTCAGGACCAGTTCATCCATGTGAAAATATGACCCATGTCATTTTGCCAGAGTCATTAAGACACCGAGCTGCTGAGTAAGGCCTGATTGGGTAAATTCAAGATCCTGGGGGTGTACATACTTCCTGGTGCCCAGTTTTTCTAAGATGCAAAAAAAAAAAAAAATGTCAGTGGAAATAAGGTTATAGAGTGCCACTTGCGTGGGCGAGACAGGGTCTCGATAGGGTGGGAACCAGCCGGATCTCAGACATGGCCCATTCTTTTAGATTCTTCACCATTTTCTTAGTGAGAAAAAAGAGAAATGGAGAATAAATGCCCAGCACGAGGAACAAGAAGAGAACAGTGGTATTTAGAGATGGGAAAGAGGGAAAGGTTACAAATAATTTTGGAAATGAATTTCCCATTCTTTTTTGACTATTGTCATATTCATGTTTCACAAGCTCCAAAAATGTCTGGAGATAAAATTCATATAATTTGTTATATAAAGAAATGGCTTTTTAGAGGAGCTTAGAGGACATGAAAGCTACGTTTGAATGAATAAATATTCAGTGGTAGGCAAGAAATATTGAATAATGGACAAGATTTTCTTTTCAAACTATCGAGAATTGCATGAAATCTGAGGACATCTTACATAAATGCAAAGTAACTAGCTGAAAGACAAACAGAATAACTCATCTTTTAGCTGTTTTGATTTTAATTGGGCTAGGATAAATAAGCAGTTCAATCTGTGTTAATTTGTTAAAAATTGAATTAAGAATTATGATTAGGCTGGCTTATTGCCAGTGTCCCAGGCTCTCTCTTATTCAAGAGAATAATAGAGCAATCATGTAATTCATTCAACAAATAATAATAAAATCTTATTAACCTGTAATAAACCAGACCTTTAATCTCCCTGGACCTTGTTTTCTTATCTGGAAATTGATGGAGTGTGCCTAGTTGATTTCCAAATTTTGTCCTTTGAATTGTATGATGTTTTCCAGCTTCAACATTTCAGTAGAAGCTTTTATAATTTGGGTTCAGGTCTTAAAACACTTTGAATTTCTAGAAAAATATATAAAATAGCTCCATTATGATCTTTCTGCAATACCACCTGAGTATGTGAGAGAAGAAAAATTCCTGGGTTTCTCATTAGCTGCTAGGATTTCTTTTTTTTAACGTTTTAATTTAGTGGGAGCTTACTTTTTTTTATCAGTAAAGGAGTTGGGCAGGGTGGAGCTTGGACTGAACCTAAGTGGACCATTCAGTTTTAGTGTGACAGGTTTCAAAATCCCCCCTAAATTAAGGGCAGACAATTTATTTTAAAGGACCCCTTTGAAAGAGACATATCTTTCTGCCTTTCTGCTTTAAGGGTCTGTAAGCATGCTTCAAGCTACTTAAATTAAACAGCTGGAGAACTGCTAGTCATAAAAGTTTTTTTTTTTTTTTTTTGTCAAGAACTAAGATGTGGTTTTCAAATCAAACTGGCAGGTACTTATAGAACCAGGGGCTCTGAGTGAAGGCGTCGAAATGTGAGACTCTCATAAAGATCTCACTGCCATTAAGAAGTTTTCTTTTGAGATGCTGGTATCAGCCCACTGATAAAATGTCATAAAATAACAGCCATCGCCATCTTTTCTAGGAGCTGCTCTTGGATTAGTCAGAGGTGCTGGATTGTAATAAGGAAATGTGTGTTTAAAAGATGAATTAAAGGAAAAGATGACCTTCGGGTTACTCTGGTCTGTTGATGGGGTCAGGAGAAGGAAGGTTCAAAACCTAGTAGGAGATGGGTCAGTCTGACACTGGATGCGAAAGTTCACAAGTCTGCATTATAAATAATATAAGTAGGAAATGAGTGTTTACTCCTCTCTAATGTTAGCAAACTGGAAGGATAAGATGGCTTCCTTTTGACGCGAAAAAGATCTAAATGTGAGATGCTATTTTAAACAATGAACAGCTGTTTCATCTTGAACTAAAAAGAACAAAGAAAACAGCATCAGGTCTACATAGGATATATTGTGGTTTCCCTTTGTGTGTGTGTGTGTGTGTGTGTGTGTGTGTGTGTTCCCCTCTTCTTTTTTTACTTAGGATAATTGAAATGTCATTTTATCCTGGGATGTTTTCTTTTCCAACCAGGGATGTGAAAAGTTAAAATATTGAAGAATTTCCTTTTCATCATTTTGAACAAAAACAACTTTTCATTGCTTTAACATGGACTGTTTTCTTTGTTAATCCAACAGAGTTTAATGCTTGGAATGCTAAATTGTGTGCTTAAGGGAAAAATCATGATGGTCTATGGGTAATATATTTTAGGCAGGACTAAAGCAGTAGAAGGGCATTATATCATAATCTAAGAGATTTGTCCTGCTCTGGAAAACAGCTGTAAACATAAAGGGTAGCCTAAGTCATCAATTTAAGAGATTTCAATTATCCAATTAATGTGTGGGAATACCATTAATAGAATTGCTCTCACAGAAAAATTTAGGCATTTATGTTTGGATGATTAGGGAAATGAGTTTCTGATTTTCAGAGCAAACTTCTGGGAAATTTAACTCAAAACACCTCTTAGATTGATATGTAAGTCTTTAAAAATTTACATTAATATATAAAATTATTTGTTTTGGTTTGAATTTTGTGCTGGAAATTGCTGAGACTACGTGCACAGAACAAAATTTTACGTATTTAATGAGTAGCAGCTTTATTTACTTCTTAATTCTACATGGATATTTAAATTCTCCTTCTCAATCCTAATTTTTGGAAAATAAAGAGGTATTACATTAACTTCTGTTTTTCCAGATAAGAAAATACACAGACACATACACAAACATACACAAAAAACACACATTCTTAGTTCATTTTACCCGGAAAACTATTTATTCCATTAAGTAAGTACGCAAATAAACATCATCAAAAGTTTATTTACTGATCTGTTTCTAAAAGGCTGGCACATAAGAGTGTGGCCTTTTTTTTTTTTTTTTAATTTAAAGAAACTACTTTGTTTAGCTCTTTTTGGCTATACAGTTATAGAAAGTGTGTCTGATGTTTTAGACTGTAGCTCTCTTTCTTTTTAACTCATGAGACACGACATTAGTTAACTTTTCCTGAGGCTTAATTCCTTTTAATTTTTGTTTTTGAAATAAAAGATGAATTTCTTTAAATTAAGAACAGGAAATTCTAGGCCAGAAGCTACTATTTCTCTTCTTTCAGATATAGATCTCAAGGATGCTCACATCTTGTAAAACTTCCAAAAAAAAGAAAAAAATGTGTGTGAGATTTTTTTTTCTAATCCAGACTTGGTTATAGAGCACATTAATAAATTGTCCTGTCAACCTCCAGGACATGAGTTCAACTCCAATTGGTTTAATGGCCACAAATGTTTCCTTAGAAGAATTCCGGATTTCTGGATGGAGGAAAGAATGTCAGGGATTCTCAGGGCAGGTTGAGAATCGCCCCTCCTCCCCCAGAAGGTGGTCTTGGGCGGTAATCACACCCTGCTGATAGGATTTGGCAGTTAAAATAGATGGAGGTCAGCCTGTCATTTTGTCTATTTAAATAAGTCACTTGTGATTAAGGATAAGCAGCACGTTTTCTTTTTTTCTCTCTCACTTTTGGACTTTTTCCTCTCATCGATTTCTCTGGCGTTTCTTCTCATCTTGTAAATTTCTCTCTCTCTCATTCTATTTGGCCTTTATCTGGAAAGTGTTCATATTTCCTCCCCTTCCCCCTACTTGGAGACATGGGGCAGGGGACAATTTATCACCTTATTCCATTCTAACTGCAAAAATATAGAGAGCAAAAACTGGCATTCAGGCTAAGACTTTTACTGCATACTAGATATTTTTGACATTTGGAGAGAAAGTCAAAACTCAGGAGTCTCTGCCATTTCCCTTTCTGCTAAAAGAAGTCACTAGAATCTGCATCGTGTAATCAAGTTCATGGTCATTTCTCCATTAGCTCAGGTAGATAACCTTATTTTTCTGCTTTATTTCAAAATTAATTGATACAGAATTTTGTACAATGGTCCATGAGGGCTACATTTGGTTTTAGTTTGCTTGGCTATAGCAGGTCTTATGTGATCATGTGCTTTTTCACAGAAGTACATAGGCTGCTATATAGAGTGAAATCAGTGATTATATAAGTAGCTGCATCCGCCATCAACTACTTTGTTGAAATTGTTTGCCAAATGTCACTCTGAAATCCTGTTTCTCTTTCTCAGAGGCTTTGCCTCCAAAGCTCTTCCACCTTCCAAGGCCTAGGTAAATGTGTGTGGGCTGCCCATGCCGTTTTGGAGGGAGCTTACAGAGGGGCAACACCTTGTAGACCAAAAGTGGACCTGAAGTAAATCCAGCCACCTGTTGGGCCCTCTCCCACATCTTCTGTTCACCTTTTTTTCTCTGGTCATTCCTGAAGTATCTGGCTTTGTGCAGGTTTAATCTGATGGTGTAAACCTCAGGGGCATTGTGTATTTCTGGCTTTCTGCCCTGGGGCAAGAATCTCAGGGTTCCTTAAAGCATGCAGAGTCTGAAAGTGCCAAAGGGTCACAACCCACAGGCAACCCTTAACCAGTGACACCAAGAGCTCCTGCATCCTACGGGCAGAGGATTCTGCAGCTCATTCGACATGGCTCTTCAACATTTCCCAGGGAGGGTTTAGCGCCAGTTGGTCAAGTGGTGATCAAAATGTACTGTGCATCAGGATTTCCCAGTCTTCTCCTCCTTCTTGGTTTCATTTCCCCGAAGAAGCAATTTGCACACAAGCTCTTGTCTCAGGCTCTGCTTTCTAAGGCAACCTGGCCTAAAACAAAACAAAGCAAAACAAAATCCTAAGAGATCTTCCTTCTTATGTGACTTGCTGCTTCATATTACGGTTATTGAAGCATAGTTCTATCTTTCCTAAGAAAAAAGTTTGCTTTAGCCCCTGTTTTATGGCAAGCTCTTTGCTGGGGTCTAGGAATACAATGCTGGATGAGACGATGTCCTTCCCACAAAGGAACCTGTAGTCTGGTGTTTATCTTCTTTGACTATTTTGTTATAGAGGCTCAGAAAATTGTTTTCAAAAACAGGCAAAGAGTGTTTCTTAAATTCACATGTAACTCCTTTGGTTAAAGATGTTAACCTGTGTTAATCACAGGACACTATAAATAGCCTTTTACAGAAAGAATCTGGGTGCTATTGGAATAAAAAAGGGAGACGGGAGATAAATCACAGGAGGAAAAGTTTCCTCCAGATGTTTTGAGTGAGATTTAACAGGAGGTGAAAGGCCTGTATTGACAGGAAGAAAGAGAAAGATCAGAATGGGGAGAGAGAAAGCTTAGAGCTTGAGTGTGAAGACCTAATTATGGACACATAGAGCTGCTCTTCCCTGACTCCGATCCTGCAGAAATTAGTATCCTGTGATAGCAAACAAGTGTTCCACAAAAAGTAAAGTTTGGGGATTAAATCCATTTAAGAAAAGTTGCCTTTTACATCCAGAATTCAGAGGTTCACAGCACACATTGGCACATTAAAGATCCCTGAGAAGTCCTGCCATAAAAACAAAAACAAAAACAAAAAAAACCCAAAAACTAAGTTTGTGGAACTAAGCATTTTCCAAATTGCCGTGACCATGACCTCTTTTATCACTTGGATGCTGTTCAGTCATCTTGAGGCGCATTGTTGCTCCATAAAGTAGATCTTGGAAAATTCTGGAAGAGAGCATCCTGCGAAATTAAGCTGGTGGGATCAGGGACCGGGCATGGGTGTGATGGGGAACCTCCCATACTCCATAGATGCATTTGGGTTTGACATGTCAAGGTAATCGGATGCTACTGCGTCACTCCTGGAGAAAGCAAAAGCATACCTAAATCACTGTCCTAATTTTATATCAGCATTTCATTATGCCCTTGGATTTATCACATCCCTTGTTGGAAAGGCAGTGTAAAGGGGGAGTTCAGAACCAGATGCCTCTGTTTAAGTCCTGACTCCCTTCTTCCTGTGTGATCTTAGTCCAGTTTTATAATGTCTCCATGCTTCTGTTTTATCACCTATAATAAATATGGATATAATGATAATAGTCCGTAACTCACAGAGTTGTTGGAAGGATTGGATGAGATGAAACAACTAAAGCACTTAGTAGAGTGGCTAACATAGAGCACATGATTAAGAAAACAACACATGTAGTTTTAGAGGAACAGAATGGAAAAGGCACAAATATGGGGATATTCACTCCTAAATGCAGATCCTGTCACTGTGCTTTATTGGGTTTGCCAAATCCTGTGCATCAGTGTTACTACCGTAAAAAGGCAATAACAATATGTATTTTATAGAGTCATTGTATGCATTAGAGATATCTATATATTATCGAGCACACAGAAGCTGTTTAAGAAATGGTTGCTGGTATAATTACTGTGGCTGTATAGTATTTATTCCTTTGTGTCTTATTAGGAGCAGAATGTTGATTCAAAAACTTCCTAAACCTTTTTCTGAAATTATATGAATTTCTCCCCAATGTGTCCTGAGGGGCTCACAGAAACACTTGTGCTGATTATTGGATTATGGAACTTTACTCAATATTTGCTAAATAAATGGATGCATGAATTAATATTCTTCTAACTGTGAATTTCAGACAGTGGGACATTAAGAAATGATCTAAGTGACAGTGAAGGTAATGGGTAGAAGTCATGCTCTGTGCAATAAAAATAAAAATCAGTATATTTTGTTATATTATATATATTATCCTTGTTGCAAAGACACAGAAATTAAAGTCTAAGAAAAATTCATCTCTATGGATTTTGTTCTGACACATTAGATTTAGGCCCAAACCCACTGTTTCTCATGTTCATTATTTTTTTTATGGACATTCAGGGTGAAAATCCAATACAAGCTTTCCTCTTTGGTGTCTGTATCATCTCCTAGGGATTTTGTTAAGGGGCATATTTAACTTTTCATTTTTGTAAGATATTGTAATAGCTTATTTAAAAATATTTCTTACTGGAAATATTAAATGTACGAGATAAGGACTGTTTTTTTCCCATATCAATGTCAAACAACAAAGATAATGTTTCAAGTCCTTTTGTTTTTCCTTCTTTTTTTTTTGGATTGATGCTTTATCAGGTTTTAATACAGATCAGGCCTGGAAAATTGTTTTGCCAGAGGCCACGTAAGTCATGATCCTGTTGTGTGTTATATGCTTTTTCATGTGAAGACTTATATGGAGAATGTTTTTAAAAGATGCACAAGATTTATATTGCAGTCCACACAATCTGAAGTATGTCCCATAGGCATGTAAGACTGTGTAACCACTCAGTACCTTTCTTAAAGGGGCATCTTCCCTTGGGTTGCATATTTTTTAGAAGGACACAGAGCCACATGATTATTTTGATCCGTTGAAGCACATTTCTCTAAAGGGCCAAAAATGAATTAGACAAATTCAAGAGCAAACATATTCTCGTTTCAAACTTTGGCCATCAGTATGTCTTTATGTTTAAATACTCTTTGTCAATGTGCTGTAATTTCAAATTCTTATAGCCCTAAAGGGACAAAATGTAATTCCTCCTATTTGTGAGTTGTTTTAGAGTTTATGATACATCTTTCCATATTTCACTCTTGTGAAGGAGTGTGGCGAGTTATAATTCCTTCACATTTTAAGGGATATGGTATTTAACTAAAAACATCAAATGCAATAACAAAACAGCCAACACAAGTGTTTTATAAACCAGAGTGGTGCCTGTCTCCTCACTTTCACAGTTGTTCCTAAAATGCCTTCCCGTCACTCCCATCTTTGCAGACAGAGCAAATGTCATTCTAGATAGACAGTTGTAATTAGCTTTGACAAGACAGATTTAAGGTTACAAAGTAATGTAGAGAGTGTTTGGGCCAGGGTCCATTTCCTTGCCATTTTCCTATTTGAGTATAGACTAATTTCTTAAAAAAATACTTAAGATATTGCATGATTTTTAGTACAAAATTTTAGTATCTTTTAATTTACTATATGTAGTAAGTACACAAAACAAAAATGCTGGATTTCAAATTTAGCTGTTTGCAAAAAATCCTAAATGTTTTAGTCTACGTTGTTCTTTAAACACACATACACAAATATATAAACACACACATGCAGCAAGAAAGGAAAAGAAAACAACCTGACAATTTCTTGTGATGAAGAACAGATTAAAGCTTGCCAATCCAGGATGTTGTTATACTTGGGAATTTTCAAAGGCAAGAGCCAAGGTCTCTAAAGACTGCAATTGGAGCATCTCATTGATCTAAAATGCATCTCTTATTGCACATTTGTATTCTTAAATAAGAAAAACCTGTCTAGGGCAAGGAATGGGGGTCCTAAGTAGGTTGTTTTATATGTGCAAAACTTGATTTTCAACCCAAATTTCACACAGTAATTTAAAAAGGCGGATTTACCATTCTTCAGCTTAATGGTAGCCACATGGCTGGAATCCCTTTGAAAAATGTGTATCATGCTTGATATTTATCTAAAATATTATATGACTTAGAGATATATTAATATATTGAATCTTATTGTCCCAACTGATTTATTGGGAGAAAAAGAAAAGTGGAAGAGATTTGTATTGCGGAGAGAAAGTCTAGAATTCAGTGACAGAACTGGTCTCTAATCTGGCAGAACAACAACATCATTAAAATTTGAGAAGATGCTTTAGGTCTTACAATAAATAATCAGCAACCAAAAGACAGAAGAGGGCTAAAAATAGAGACAGATAATTAGCAACCTAAAATTAGATGTGGCCAGCCATATGGAAGTCATTACAGTCTAGAGGTTAAAGGGGCTGAGGAGGATAAAAATCAAATCAAATATTATTGCATATTAAACATGCTACCTATAAACATAGTCAGTAAATGCTTTACAGAGTTCAGCTCGATCTAGTACAATTTTATAAAAGAGAAATATAAAAGCTCAAATTATCATTTCTTAATTGACCAAAGAGTTTTTCTTGGAAAGGTGCTTTTGGCCCTAATTCAAAAGGCTCCCTTTGGTTTAAGATATGCCTGTCATGCTATTGATATGCTGCCTTTCGCGATGGGAAAAACAGTGGTTTTTAAATCTCTTGTTCTATTTGGAATAAACACTAGTACTTCCAATATAAATAGCATTGTCCCAAGAACAAACAATTATGCAAAAAAGGTGACTGCCAACAAAGATGTATCTAGTTCATGCAACCAATATGCCACAAAGGGTTCTACAATTTTCTGTAAGATTAAAGCTCTCAGTGTGTGTGATTGTCCCCACTTTTATCATTAATATGGAAAGATGCAGAAAATGTTATTATTGTTACTATCAGGGGGAATTACTATTAGGGTTATGGAATTTCTAGGCCTTTTATATCTTATATACCTTTTATATCTCTTATACTTGGTAGCAACATTCCCTGGAAGGCTATGAGAGAAACTTAAATCTGCTTCCTTTAATTTCAAACATCTGGATTAAAAAAAAAAGTGGATGTGTGAAAGAGGGATTGGATGTTGACCCAAACGGAAAGCAGCAAGCACATTTTACTAATGTGGAAAGCGCAAGAATACAGGTGTTCTCTCTGAGGCTGAGACTTGGATTGTAAATCAGGTTCTGCCTTGTATCAGGGTTATGACTATGGCCAAGAGATTTATTTACCTGTCAGAGCCTCTTTTATCTCATCTGCAAAGTGGGAATAATGGGATCTTGGCATTTACATTGGGTATTTTAGTTATCTTATGAGGAAGTGTTTGTAGAATCTTTAGGAACACGGGGTCTTGGTACATAACATGTTTTGGGGTATGTCTCTAGTGATTCTGTATTAAGCATGATGCTGAGATAATATATTTTATTAGGTTACAAAAGCATTCCTATATTGCTATTTTGTTGAATGTATTTATCAGAAGGGATTTTAAATTTTGTTAAATTTTTATGTATTTTTTTTACTTTTAGAACTATTAATATGATGAATTATATTAATTATAAATTTAATTGTATTTATTCTTTTTAAGAATCTGAACTTGGTATATAACCATATATAACATTAACTCATAGTGTTTGATTTTTGAAAGCTTGTCTGTGTCTGAAAGATCTGTACCAAGTCATTTTGAATGAAATTTTTATTAAGTTGTAACAAAGCCATTATTTTTAAGTTTAAATATTTTATGTACAGAAACACTAGATTTTTTACTATGTAAAATAGATGTAGCTTTATAAAATTGATTATTGCCCTTTTGTATTTTTCTCTTTTTACATTATTTTTTAAATCAGTAATATATTTACAAGATTCAAAAATTTGAAAAAATTAAAAATACTTAGTAAAAATCTCATTTCTTTGTCATCTAAGCTTTCACTCTTGGCCTTTCCATAGGTAACCACTGTTTTGGGTTTTTGTATATCCTTCCCATGTGTACATGCATGTGCAAACAAATATGAATAAAGATTCTTATCCTCTCTTCCCGTTTACACACAGATAGAATAGTATAGAAGTATGTAACTTGCTTTTCATTAGCAGTATATGCTAAAGATCATTCCAACTGAATAGACAATTTTCTCATTCTTTTTTATAGTTGCATACTATTTCATTACATAGTATATTGTGATTTTTACCATTCCCCCATTAGTGGACATTTAGAATTCTTCCAGTATTTCTCAATTACAAACGGTGTCAAAATGAATAATCTCCAAAAAGAAATCAAAATCTGTATTGATAAATCTGATAAATAAGCATTCTTTTACCTTGCAAGAGGGATTGTAAATTGATACAATTCCTATGGAAAGACATTTGGCAATAGCTACCAAAATTACAAATACTTATTTTAACACAGCAAATCCACTTCTGGGAAATGATTCTCTTTTCCCTTCAGATTTTAGCGAGTCTTGGGTTAAAAATAGGAAATACATTTGATTTAGGTCTGGCACTTTATTTATAGGGTAATATATTCTGAAGACTTTAAAGAATATGATAGGTGATTATTAGGAGGTCTATGTAATAATCTACCAACTTTCTGAGACCTCTGCAAGCACCATGGTTTGAGTTTTTAAATCATATGCTGTCATCAGAAATATATTGCTGTCTTGGACCAAATAGTTTTTAGACCTACAAACCTTGCAATTTCAAGTGCTTTCTCTCAGATTCATGTTCAGATTATTTCCATTAAACTTCTCCCTTCCATCACCTCACTCCTTGGCCTCACTTTGATTTCTTTTCCATTGGCAGAAAAGGTCATTCTGTTGATGGAAAATTATCTGGACTTTTTCTATTTCTTTCCACCACTGCCTTCTCAAATGATCCGTTGTTCTTTAAAGGCTGAACAGATATTTTTCTGCCTTTGAAGTTCTTTCCTTCATTCCTCTCCATTTTGTGATTTTAAAATGATATTAGTACTAATTTATGATTAATTTTGTCATATTACGTAGTAACAAGCAAATAGAATAGGAGAGTTCATCATGGAAAGAAATTACTCTCTCCCCACAATGAACTCTGCTCCTAGTTTTATTCCCCAGGGCCTATCTCTTTTAACACCTCTGTCAAGTGTTCCTGGTGGTTACCTCCCTCATTTTATTTTTTTTTTCTTTAATTTTTTTTATTTCAGCATATTACATGGGAACAAATGTTTGGGTTACGTATGTTGCCTTTGCCCCACCTGCGTCAGAGCTTCAAGCGTGTTCATCCCCTAGATGGCGTGCACCACACCCATTAGGTGTGAATATACCCGTCCTCTCCTCCCCCCTCCCACCTGCCCGACAGCCGGTGAGTGTTATTACTATATGTGCACTTAAGTGTTGATCACTTAATACCAATTTGATGGTGAGTACATGTGGTGCTTGTTTCTCTGTTTTTGTGATGCTTCACTTAGTAGAATGGGTTCCAGCTCTATCCAGGATAATACAAGCAGTGCTAGATCACCATTGTTTTTTGTCGCTGAGTAGGACTCCAGGGTATACATATACCACATTTTATTAATCCACTTATATATTGATGGGCACTTGGGTTGTTTCCACATCTTTGCAATTGTGCATTATGCTGCTATAAACATTCGAGTGCAGATGTCTTTTTTATAGAATGTCTTTTGTTCTTTGGGGTAGTTTCCCTCATTTTAAATAATATTGTCATACCACTGTTTCCTGAATTGTTAGCTTTCATCTATTTACTTTTCATATGAAAGATGAGGGATCACTGCTCTATACCACCCCACTCTCCCTACGTTGCTTATTCCCAATTTTGATAGCTATTTAATCTTTATTTAATTCTATTGACTCACTGCATACATCTGTAATTTATACACTTAAAATTATTTTCTTTTTCTATCATTTTCAATATTTATTTGAGTCTCTTTATGTTAGTTATGCTACTTTTTGTCCTTACTCTTTCTGCCACCTCTTTTCCCCACTTTCTATTTCCTGAGAGACAGTTGTCAAGTTTGATAACATTTATATTCTGTTCTATAACTATAGTCAAGTCCTTTCTGCCTTTTCTGTAAGTTGAGCCTCACAGGTGAAAATCAATACCATATGATTATAATGTACTTACTGTTCATTGCAGAGCCAGGTAGTGAGTTATAATTACAGCTGCTTCTCTCCTGGTACAAGGGCTTAAACTCACTGGGAATTGCTATTTGGAGAATGTTTCTAGCACCAAGAGCAAATATAATTCCTTTCTGTATGCTAAACTGAATGCTCTAGCCTATACCACCTCATGAAAAAAATTTGATTTGCTTTCATATTTAAATTGATACTTTTTCTTTTTGTCTTATAATTATTGCATGCCTTTGATTTTTCTCATTGAGAGAATTATACTTCCTGTCGTGTACCCTTCTTGAAGACTGAAATTAAAACCTATCTTATCCATAGAGCATGCCACTGTGACACACTGAGGCCATCCATCCTGGTGCAAGTAAAGCACCTCTATGGTTAGTATCATAAGTTTATGTGGTCATTATGATTAACACTAGATACTTTTACTTGGACATATCATTAACTTTTCCGAATTGTATTTAATATTTACTCAAATAGTCTCTGTAACGACTGTTCTTGGGTAACTTTGTGGGTTTTTTTGTGCTTTGTTTTGTTTTTCGCTTTCTATACTACCTGTCCTTTCTTCTACTCTAATGCTTACAAAGGTTCAAAGTTTCCTATGGATGATAATTCACATTAGTTGATAATGCAGCTTTGAAATGGGATCTACATCTTGGATTATTCTTTAGTCATCTTGATCCTGTGTGCAGGGCGATGGCCTGCCAAGAGTATATTAATAGAAATCACTGGTTCAAGGTTTCCAGGTGTAATTCTTGGATAAATCACAGACCCCCATCACCCCTGTGTAATCTTGCTCATGTTCTTTAACATCCTTCAGACTCCTTTTTTTTTTTTTTTTTGTATTTTATGTATCTTTTGGGTATTTATTCCTTTCCATTTCCAATGCCACTTTGTTCAAGCTCTTTTCTCCTCCTTAGGAGGGTTGTGTCAGCTCCTACCTGACTTCCTTACTTTCAGACGTCCCACCCAAACCCACTCAAGCACAACATTCTCTGGCTTTAAGATCTTCAATGACCCCTAAGACCTAGCAACTAAACTTCAAACTCCTAATTCTAGCACTTAAGTTCCCCTATAATCTAAGAACACATTTCCCAAATCTAACAAGTGAATAAGAAGCCTAAACTTAGGTATTAATAGATAGTTTTAAATTCTTTAAATGCAGATTGCCTCATCCCCACTCCAATCTTGCTTATACTTCTCCCTCTTTTTGGAGCACCCATTCCAAGTATCTGCCTGATGAAGTCCTTTTTATTTTCAAAGACTACTTCAAATTTAATTACCTCCATTGAATTTTTCTGCTGCCTCAAAACTGAAGCGTTTCGCTTCCCATACCTCCGCTAGCACTTTCTTAAAATCAGTTCTTAACAGAGCCCCTTGCGTTGTGTTCATCTCTATGTGAGTGTTATGCCCCAAACTAGATGCATCTTCCTCGAGAAAAGGGCTTTTCTATGCAAATTATCTCTTCCTCAGTGAGCCCATCCTTGTAGGAACTCCAGAATTATGTTGACTATAAGATGGAATCTATAAAATGGAGTTAGTCATTTGTGCACTTGCTTGACTCACAGGGGCATGGGTCTGCCTTATTTGGAGACAGGATTACAAAAATATATGCATAAATACATGGAGATACCTGAGATGCAGTTTACATGGTTTGTGTGTGTGTGTGTGAGAGCAGATGTGTGATTATGTACACAGTATTTAGGACACATCTGAGAAAAGAAATAGATGGAGCCGTAGCCATCTTGAAGCTCTCCATTTTTTTTTTTTATTAAGGGAACATAATGTGGGATGTTTCATTTTTGCCTGAAGAAATGAAGACAAATGAAAGGGCTGACTAAATAAAAAGTCAAAATATATTTTATAGCCATGTATAAATTCAAACATGAAAGCATTTAGTCATTCATATTACAGGCTGAAAAGCCCTCCTGGCCTGGCATTAGAAGAAGAAATTGTATGTCTTAATTATCTTGTGGGCCTTATTAAAATTGCAAGCTTGTTTCTCTCTGCTGTGTGTACTGAGAACCACTTTTCACAGCTCAATAAATAATAATGGCATCATAATTGAGAGATGGGCACTTAGAAGTTTCAGGAGATAATATCCCATGGGAGGGGGCATCTATAAATGGGAATAGGAATTTTCCCTCACCTGCCAACAAGCTTGCCTACATGAGCAGACAGTATTTTACACCTTTCAGGGGGTTTGGAAAGTTTAAACATTGGCATCGCAGTCGTATACCTGCAGTGATGAAAATTAGATTAGGAATATCTGTAACTATTTTATAGACTTCCAAGTTACATTGCAATGTAGAAATAACACTAAGGTGTTTAAATAATTAGACTGGTAGTATAGGGAAGATAGGAATGGGTAAATAATTTCCTGGTGGTCTTAGTTTCAGATTAGCACAGATTTAAGATTAGTATATCAGATGAAGGTCATTCAGACCAATTTCCTTGTTCTGTAGATAAGGGAGTGTAGATGTGAAGAAAGTAAATCCCTCCCTGTACTATTTTATCACCCAACATGCAATTTATACCTGTGAAAAATAGGCTTTCAATACCAGATATCCCCTTGCCTTGAGTAATAGAAGGATTCTATTGATGGATCCTTGAGTAACATGTTTTTCCATTCCTAAAAACTCCATAAAACAAACAAACAAATAAATAATTCTGTCCTTTCTTTTAAGCCCAAGGATTTAAGAATGTAGAGGCACCATAAACAGTTATGCATTTAATATCTTTTAGAAGCTGATACAAAACCAGGGGACTTTGCTCTAGCAACCACAGAATCCCCACCCCCAGAAGGTCTATGGATAGAATTTTGGGCATCTGTGAACTGGGATTGGGGGGAAATTACATTTTTATTTTGTCAAAAGACAAAATTACAATAAATTAGTTTAAAGATCTTAATTGGCTTTAATTTGTGATTCTAGAACTGGGCAACACCTTATGAGTGTTCCTTTGAGCTGAGCAGAGGAGGTGGGCTTTATGGATAGAAAAAGGCTGAAGAATGTAGAAACAAAATGA
Organism: Propithecus coquereli; assembly: GCF_000956105.1. Taxonomy (NCBI): domain Eukaryota; kingdom Metazoa; phylum Chordata; class Mammalia; order Primates; family Indriidae; genus Propithecus; species Propithecus coquereli. Next base: position 219,743 of record NW_012151197.1, on the reverse strand, counting down.
AAAGTGAATTGTTTTTTTCAAAGTTACTTTCCTTGTAAAGGTTAAAGCAGAGGGAAATTATCATGCCAGCTAAAACTGACCTATCTGGGAATTTGGCCATTATCTCTCTTTCTCCTGATTTTTTGAAGGTCAGATACACAGCCTTGCTTTGGCTTAGTGGAGTGGACCTTCAGCACGAGTTTGGTCTGTTGCGTGTAGTACAGGAGCTCAATTCAAACTAATAGCCTCTTATACATTTTATTTAATTATTCTCATCCCAAATAGGGTATTTCTTTCAGTAGTGAATATGAGCAATAAGCCACAGTACCAGGCCATAGATATTTTCATATTGAATGACAGTTGTGATAGTATCTTAAAATATTATAGTAATTAATAGATTCATTTAAATTTACTAAATGCATACTCATTAATAAAAAAATATGTTTTACTAAAAAAGTATATATGTGTATCACAGATCTGTTTTTAAAAACCACATTGATAGAATTGGCTTTCTTAGAATTTCTACATATTTTATCTTATGCTTTTAAAAACATTCTGTAAAGGGTTTTTAGGTTTCACTGGATTGCCCTAAGACTCATGGTACAAAGGGTTTGCAAACCCTTATATTAAGTAATATCTTAAGATGTTGAGGTTTTCTTTATGTTTTTTAAGAATTTTTTCCAACTATGTAGCTTTGAAACCAGTTTGAACAATGTTTTCTTCTTAACTCAAGCTATTATTTTCATCGACGTTGGTTTCCTATGGCTGCCTCTGTTAGAATGACAGCTTCAGCTTTTTGTAGGAATTTTTATTACCACTTCTAAAATAATTAGAATGTTGTTTGCTCCAAAGGATAGATCATTATTTTTTAAAGAATAAATTTCATATCTTATCAAAATGGACTTTAAAGTGGACTTCCAAAGCTCCTCCTAATTCAATACTGGAGTTACTCCCAAACTTCATCAATCATTAGTCAAGATCTGATGATGCATAGAGGTCAAACAACACTACTTTTAAATCTGCAAGAAATCATGCTAAGGCATACAACTTTTTTTTTCACTTTATTCCTAAGCAGATTTAGTAATTAAGTAAGTTATAGTTGTTTATGGATTATGCATAAATTACCCATGTACATCAAAGCACCTTAAAACTATACGTTGTTGTTTGGACATTGAACGTTTCTTTCCTTTAGTTAAAAAATAAATGATACTAAGAAAATGTTGCTGAAGTGAATTAGGTTTTAATCTTAGCAAATGCTATCTAGGATATTATGAATCAAACATGTAAATAATCTAAAAATTAAGAATAATCTCTCAGATAGAAATTCTGTATCAGGTTGAATTTTTAACAGTTTGCGTAGTTTTATCTGTACTTTTCCAGAGATCAGAATTCTAGACCTGGGGAATAGGGGTCAGATGGCACGAGCCAAATTGAAATGTGCAAATCAAGCAACCCTTGACACACTACTTACTTTTTAGTCCTGATGTGAATGCAGGTTGGGGGGTCTTATAAAATTTTTCCCGAGGCAATCCTCTGGAAAGGAAAGGTATAGCTGCCAGGGCTTCGGTTCTTTAAATTTCAGTTTGCAAATAACCCACTGGTACTTTTTTTCTTCTGTGGTCACTGTGGGTCTTCTGAACATGTGGTAGCTGTGACACAGTAGTGGCAAAGTGATCACACATCATTACATAGTACATACGTGATTATTTATGCCTTCACAAACACAGTGTAAGTTACAAGCAATTATTTTTCTGTCTCCTTGATGTAATTACACTGTAATCTACAGGGACATGTAATTGCAGAGACGGGTTCTGCACTGAATTACGCAGCTCTCGGGGGCTATCTGAGACCATGGGAGCCTTTTACCAGCCAGCAGCTGGGCGGTCTCTTTGTATAAACCTGGTGGCCTGAATATGGGTTAGGCTGGGGGGAGAGTTGCAACCCAGATGTGATACTGGGCCACCAAGTAAAGTGCCTAAAGGTTAGAAAGCCTGTCTGTTTGACATCCCAACTTCATCAAATGGCCCCTTTATTTCCTATGTTCGGATTAGGAAATGTCTGTGGGAGAAAAGGAAGCCACTGTAGAAGCAAAATTTTCGTTGGTGGAAAATTTCTTTAGGATTTAGGAATCTTCTATTTGCCATTGTCAGATTCCATATACCTAATAAATGCATAATACCTTAAAATTTAAAAAGCTTTATACTAATATGAGTGCTCAAGGAAATCAATGAATTGGTTTAGTATGACAAAATACAAAATAAATATTACATGTCTCTTTCTTTTTAAATAAGGCACAGTCAACCATAAAAGCAGTGCATTAAATACATAATCTGATGATGTAATTTACTGCTATTTCTGGTGTGTTATCTAGAAAGGAGAAAATTTTAATTGTTTAGCTATTTATCAAATGCCTTCTAAGATTGTCACAGAGGTGCCAAGAGTTTGTCCAAGCGGGAGTCAGAGACGTTCCTAAAGAGGCTGTTTTAAAGCTTCAATGATCTGATCCTCTGGGAAGAAAGCAAGAATGACATAAGTGAAAATCATTTATTCCTTGTCTCTCTGGCTGATCCTCTCCTAGGGGAGCTGAGGTTTTCACTGGCCTTCACCTGGTTTGATGATCTATTCAGGTTCATGGGACGGTGTGAGCAAGTGTGTTGTTTGCATGCTTCTTGTAGGTATATGTGCCTCACTTCATGCCCAAATTCTTGTAAAGTCAAATGAATTTGTTTGAAAAAAGGAGATCTTCAATTAGGAAAAAAGATTTGTAGGAGAAGTCTGCGGAATTAGAGCTAAAGCAATGATATCAGATTGAATCCTGTGTGTAAAAAGGCAAAATCCACGTTTGATTAACCTTTAATGTCAACTCTAAAGTAAGTGTGTAGTAATATTACTAGATTTTCCACATGAATGTAAATTTCTGGAGCTATTTTCCTTAAAGTGATTTGAATAAAAGGAGTATTTGATGAGTTGCAAAATTAACCTTGCTTAAAAGAAGGCTAGTTTGAAAACTTATCTTTCTAATGAGTCTTTATTCAGTAAACAGGGCATTTTTTTTCCATTTTACTTATATATATTAAATTTTTTCTATTCTATTCATCTGGTTTCTTCTAGTACATTTTTATGATTTATTTCTTTGACAATAAACATATATAGATAGGTGGATAGATATATAAATATAGTGAAATCCCTTTATTGAGTTTTATTATTAAACATTTATGGGACAGCACTTCTAAACTGACTACCTCCTTCACATGTTATGTTGCCTTTACTGAAACTGGGTAATTTATAAAGGAAAGAAATTTATTTCTTGGCTGGGCACAGGAGCTCATACCTGTAATCCTAGCACTCTGGGAGGCCAAGGTGGGAGATCGCTTCAGCTCAGGAGTTTGGGACCAGCCTGAGCAAGAGCAAGACACTGTCTCTACTAAAAACAGAAAAATAAGTGCATGCCTGTAGTCCTACCTACTCGGGAGGCTGAGGCAAGAGGATCACTTGAGTCCAGGTGTTTGAGGTTGGAGTGAGCTGTTATCACACCACTATACTCTAGCCGGGGCAACAGAGTGAGACTGTCTCAAGAAAACAAAAAACAAAACAAAACAAAAAACACCTGAAATTTATTTCTTATGGTAATGGAGGCCAAGAAGGCCAAGGTTTAGAGGCCACATCTGGTTAGGGCCTTCTTGTTAGTGGGAACTCTCGGCAGAGGTTCAAGGCCCACAGGGCATCACATGGTGGGGGAGACAGAGCATGCTAGCTCAGGTCTGTCTTCCTCTTCTTATAAAACCACTAGTTCTACTCTTGTGATAACCTATTAATCCATTAATCCATTAATCTATGAATCCATAAATGGTTTAACTCATTCAATAAGGAAGAGCCCTTATGACCCAATCACTTTTTAAAGGTCCCACCTCTCAATACTGCCACATTGGGGGTTAAGTTTCAACTTGACTTTCAGAGGGGACAAATATTTAAACCACAGCAGATATCAATCACTTTTCTCTGGTTCAGATTTTTTTCCCCAGAAATGTCCATCGGAAAATTCTCTGAAATAATTGAAAACTCAAGGTATATCCTAGTATTTGGACACTTTGGTGGTTAGCCACCACAAATAGTTCTAAACCTGTGATTGGCATTACCTTATAAGCTTTAAATTTCTTGTTGTGTAATGGTTTCCTTAACCCTAAAGTCACTCACTAAAAAGGCATGTATTTTTGATTATTGTAAGCTTGGTTTGTCTCACTTTAGGCCATGGTTCCTCACAGTGGTGTACACTTGTGGAATACAGGCCATAGTCATGTTTTTTGACCCTGCAAATGTTGCATTGTCCTCCTCTAACCTGGGTGCTAAGCTTTATTTAGGTTGTGATGGATTTGGGGTTTTATGGAATACTTTGAGTTTCAGATATTGTGTTTGATGGCACTACAATTCAGGACCTCCAGTAAAATAAATCAGAGATTCCGATGAATCTGTGGTTTCCTGTGGCATATAAAGGTCAATTTCCCCCTCCCATGGAGGAATTCAAGTGTGCTCTAGTTACTTAAGTGGCAAAGCTCTCCCTATTTGTATGGATATTATTAAGGACTGAGTTAAATGCAGGTTATATTTTCCTCCCCAAATCATGTTATTTGTTAACTAAGTCTCCATTGTAATTTGTGGAATTTATTGAGTTGTCAACAGAAAAAGATGTTTTAAATATTTGCCTATTAGCTGATGCCAAAAATCATAGCTTCACAGCTATAATACCACAAGAGGTTTATTTGCTTCCCCATCACAGGCTCATTCCCAATTTTATTAATCCTTTTCAACTGTAGGAATTTGAATTCAATATGCCTTATATCCTTTTTATATATGTACAGGTTTGTTTGTCTTTTTCCTTTTCTCCTAGAGTTGGACTTCATGTTATTATACTTTCCAAGGACCTGAATTCATACCTGTAATTTGGGTTAGTTTCCTCTGCCCAAACCAAAGTAATACTAAAGCAAAATTGAAGATATCCCAAACAGGCAATAAAATGTAGGGGCATGTCTTGGTTAAGCTATCTAGTGGGAGGAAGTACTGCTATATGGGAAAAGAACACATGACCTGGGGCTGTGCTGTCCATTATGAGAGCCACTAGCCACACGTGGCTGTTGGGCACTTGAAATATGGTGTGTCCAAATGGAGATGTGTTCTAAGTGTCAAATATACACTGCCTTTGAAGATTTAGTATGACAAAAGAACATGAACTATCTCATTAATAATTGTTTAAAATTATGACTTGGAATACTATTTTGGATGTATTGATTAAATAGAATATACTATTAATATTAAAAATAATTCACCTGAGTATTGTCCCTTTTTTTTAATGTGGCAACTGGAAAATCACGTATGTTGCTCACTCATACTTCTATTGGACAGCACTGATCTAGAGGTTAAATAAATGGGCTTTATTGGAAGTCCTTGATTCTCTTGCCAGCGCAGTTTGGCTCCAAATGAGACATATAATTATAAAAGTCCTCAGTTTCTTCATCTGTGAAATGGGGATAATAACACTTCCCACTTCTTGATGTCATAGGGAAGTAGTTGTAAGGATTAATGACCCTGAGCTTGTAAAATGCTGAGTTCTTTGGATCTGTTAGAGTGAAACTAACTTTTTTATAAAAATTCCCTGGGGATCAGACTATGTGAATAAACAAATAGACTGCATGGGAAAACACCCACACACTCACATAGCTTTGGTCCATTTTTCCCTTTGGCGGATTTATAGTGGCTACAAACAGCAGAAAAAAAAAAATCATGAGCTAAAAAATGCTAAATGCACTGCTGTTAGGCTTGGCTAGGCTTTGTATGGCCCAAGTATCTGTAACTCTAAAGATATCCCTCCTGGGCTGATAATTGTTGAAGCTGTGGGGACATGGGGCATAGTGGTTCAATTTATATATGTATATATGCACATATGTATACATATATATACACACATGTATTTGATATATTTGAAATGTTCATGATATAAATGTTTTAAATAAATAATGATCATTCTACCTTATTGAATCCCCTTTATTTAATTTCCTTTGTGCTTTATGCTGATGATCTCCTTCACAATAAATCATGCACACATAGGCATTCTGCCAAACAAATATCTTTGCCCTGAACTCAAAGTTAGAACAAGCCTTTCTTCTCCTCCATGATTTCAGAGCAAAAGGATCACAAAACATACATGGGTAAATAAACCAGGATGAGTATATGAACCAGGGAAACTAGATGAAAAACCTCATCCTAATTTTTGCTCCCTAATTTTTATTGTTTTAGTATTTATGATTTAATCTCTTGATAGCTCTCTCTCCCATTCGAAGCCAAGGGTTTTGTTTCCCCCAATCTCAGAACTGATGATGTGGATATGAGACATGCTTGTTTTGAAGCACCACGGAGCTTTATGTTGCCAAGATGGATCCAGGTTCTTCCTGAAACACAGGAAGCACAAAGTATTTTCATCCTCTGAAGAAGCAGCCTCCTGACCTGCTGGAGCCAGTGCAGTCATGCTGAGTGGTCTATGTTTTCCTGTTCCTTTGCTTTGTACAACGTGGAAGTCTTGTTTGATGTCTAAATATGAGGATGCTGTAACTCTGGCATGCTAAAGCCTGAATTTATATCCGTAATTGTCACATCCTTTATTAGGAGCTATGTACTTGCACCATTGTGATAGGCTTTTTTGGGAATCTATCGATGTCAGCAATTATATTTTTATGTGTTGATCTCAGGCATAGAGCTGAAATATCCTCTGAAGGATGACAGCATAGTCAAAGGTTGGAGGAGAAGATTGTGCATGTGTGTGTGTGTGTGTGTGTGTGTGTTTGAGATGATAGTAGAGTAATAACTTGAAGTCATATAGTTAAGTGGTGATAATCATATAATATACCCTAGCCAAGAGCTTTAAGAAAATTCAAGAGATAATATAATTCTGTCCACTGTCTTCTAGTAGGCAAGTAATTATTATTCCCATTTTACAAATGAAAACCCTAAAACCTGGAGAAGTTAAGTGGTTTGGCTGAGTCACACAAGTTTTTGGGAGTGGGAGTAGGGGTGTGGGTGCTGGATTTACCTTCATGAGACAGTATTAGTCACTTAAGGATATTAAGGAAAGTAGTGATTTTAAACAGAGAATAGTAGCTATCAATTGAACCTATTCCTTGCCTAACCCTTAGAATTGCCATTGAAGGTGGGCCAAGGGGTAGAGACAGAAGCATCAAACACATTTGCTGTGGGTGGTGGTAGATCCAATGACTCTTTTGGTTAATAAAAGAAATCAAAGCTGAACAACTGTTTCATTGAATGGAAAAAGCTCTGGGGCTTAAGCAGTCCCTCATAGGCACCTTGATGCTGCAAACACCCAGGATATGATCAGGGTACTCTGAGGACCCACCACGGGTACCAGCCAGGACTGCTCTGCCTCGCAAGCAACACTAATGAGGGCTGAGCCTGGCAGGGTAGCTGTGCCTGGCTTGGCTTGATGTCAGTATTAGGGGAAAACACAGTGCCCATGAAGCACAGTGACATCGAGGTCCCCAGAATGCCACATCAGATTAGTGGTAAGGAGCCAAAGAAAATAGAAATGTATGAGCACATGTGTTATTCTACCTGGTCGTCTTTGCAGTGGGCTATAGGAGAGGCCTGAGGATACGTATGATAACCAACAATTGTGTCTATTTGTAGTGAGAGATCCAGCCTAGACAAATACAAGGTTTGGATAGTAGCAAAAAGAACCAAAATATCTCAGTCTACTTGGAGAGATGGAGAAGGAACTACAAGATCCCAGGGACAGTTTTACAGAAAAAAGATATTTCAGTTTCTAATTTGTTTCTACTGAAAGCTGAACCTGAGACAAGAATTTGGATGCAAGTTGGTTTATTTGGAAGTGTTTCCAAACATTAGTGACAGGGCAGGTAAGAGTGGGAGGAGGGAAACACAAAAATGTAAGGGTGTCTTATCAAGGGTTCCTCTGTAGGCAGTGGGGCTTGGTTCCACCAGGACTTCCTGAAAAATAGACACAATGCCTTCCAGAACTGTCCACGTGAAAGGCAGGAAACTGGAGCACTTATCCATTGGCTCCTGTTCCCATTGGTGGAGGGTTTCTTCCAGGGACTGTGCATGTACCTGAAAGCCAGCATTCGGGAATTCTCTGGGGCAGAGAGCTAACAGACACATGCTGGTATGCTTTACGTAGGACCACATGGGGGCTAGGTAGGTCTGAACTCACTTGGAAGTCTTCACCGCATACTCAATTGCCACTGGAGGTGAGCCAAGGCATAGAGACAGAAGCATCAAATGCATTTGCTGTAGGTGGTGGAGGATCCAACAGCTCTTTTGGTTGATGAAAGAATAAAAAGCCAAAGAGATACAGAGAAGATCATTTTAAAAAGCTCAATGATATGAAAGGGCAAGGGTGATTTTAGAAGTTTAAGAAAGTCTGTGATGTTAGAGCACAGGATGAGTAAAGTGGAGAGTCAAGATAAAGTTGGATACCATAAACACAATACAAATGTTGAAGAACCTCAGAGTCGTTTTATGGAGTTTATATTTTATTTTTCTAGAACTCAGAGCCTAGGTCAATGGTGTCCAAAGTGGAATTTCTTAACTATACATTTTTATCATAAAAAGGAATTAAATTGAGCTTAACAACTATTTAGTATGTGGCTGGACTATAGCACCCTTATTTAGTCCGGTAGCCACATGTGACTGGGTGGAAACTTGTGGAAAGGGTGGGAGCTCTACAGGGCGGCGTGGCTGCTGGGAACATCCTCCCCTGTTCATGCTCAAAGCCTATTTGGATGTGTTGTTGGTTAAGTGCACCCGATTAGGGGGTTCCTGGATTTACTTACTGGTTTTCATTGAACTTCTCATAAAACAGACAAGAGCATAGAAGAGGATTCTTGCAAAGGACCATTACGTTGAAGATAATACCAATGAAGCAACGATGAGAATACAGCAGTGCTGGTAGCACTGACCTTTATCCTACTCTTAGGGAGACTGCATCATCAATCATAGCATGACATTATAAACAATGAAATAATCAAGTATGGCAAGAAGTAGGTCTTAAAAAAAAAGCACAAAAATAGAAATGATCAAGAAGGCAGTGTGGAGTACGGAATTAAAGCCACTATTACTAAGAATGTAACTCAGGCCACCACACCTTAAGAGGACATTGTTTCTTGAGAGGTTAGCTATTGATAGCATGAAACTATTTTAGATATAAAGCTATTTGAAAATAGGATATTAGTTCAAATTCTTTTTCATATTTCTATTTCTTCACTTCGTTTTATCATACATACAATATATTGGTATTTGTATATAATTTATAAATATATGTATACATGCGTATACATAAAACAAATACATATACATATAAACAAATACATATATGTACACACATATAAATATATATATATACACACACTGATATATATATGTTTTAGCTGCATGCTAAGTTTCCCGCCCCCCCCAAGCCACCCAGTATCAGACTCTGGGACAAGGACTGGGGCAGGTCGTTTGCTTGGGAGGTGATTTCAGAAAGGACACATGAGAAAGTGAGACAGAGAAGAGAGAAATGCCAATACAGGGTATGGGCACAGTGGGCAACTAGTGCTCAATCGTGTTGGGGACCCCATCAGAAGGACCACATAGAATGAATCCTAGAATTGCTCACTGAGGCTAGCACTGTTGGGGTACTTTGCACTGACTCACATCCCTCCTTGGTTGAGGTTTACCCATGGAGGCATTTAATCACTGGCTTTTCCAAGCTGCCCCTACATGAGAGCTGTTCAAGAAAGAAGGACTTGGGGAAAGCCCTCAGGCAGTGAGCAGAGGAGATGGTGCCTGTGATGGGAAGTTGTGTCAGTGTGCTGCGGGGTATTCTCCCAAGCCCTGGTGAAAGTGGAGTTGAACTGAGTGGATGTGAGGCAGAACATCAACAGCATCAACCACAGTCTGTATAGAAAATATATTAAGATTAATGTTCTAGGTGAAGGAAGTGCTGTAGAAGGGACATATGACAGATCGAGGTGCTCAGAATTGGGATTTAGAAAAGTCTCCTGGACAGCAGCATGACGACTGGTTTTTTTGTAGGAATAAGAAACGGGGGATAGAAATAAGAGACAGCATACAAG
>NW_012151197.1:205722-209575 GCF_000956105.1 Propithecus coquereli | reverse complement strand
GTGAAATGGGGATAATAACACTTCCCACTTCTTGATGTCATAGGGAAGTAGTTGTAAGGATTAATGACCCTGAGCTTGTAAAATGCTGAGTTCTTTGGATCTGTTAGAGTGAAACTAACTTTTTTATAAAAATTCCCTGGGGATCAGACTATGTGAATAAACAAATAGACTGCATGGGAAAACACCCACACACTCACATAGCTTTGGTCCATTTTTCCCTTTGGCGGATTTATAGTGGCTACAAACAGCAGAAAAAAAAAAATCATGAGCTAAAAAATGCTAAATGCACTGCTGTTAGGCTTGGCTAGGCTTTGTATGGCCCAAGTATCTGTAACTCTAAAGATATCCCTCCTGGGCTGATAATTGTTGAAGCTGTGGGGACATGGGGCATAGTGGTTCAATTTATATATGTATATATGCACATACGTATACATATATATACACACATGTATTTGATATATTTGAAATGTTCATGATATAAATGTTTTAAATAAATAATGATCATTCTACCTTATTGAATCCCCTTTATTTAATTTCCTTTGTGCTTTATGCTGATGATCTCCTTCACAATAAATCATGCACACATAGGCATTCTGCCAAACAAATATCTTTGCCCTGAACTCAAAGTTAGAACAAGCCTTTCTTCTCCTCCATGATTTCAGAGCAAAAGGATCACAAAACATACATGGGTAAATAAACCAGGATGAGTATATGAACCAGGGAAACTAGATGAAAAACCTCATCCTAATTTTTGCTCCCTAATTTTTATGGTTTTAGTATTTATGATTTAATCTCTTGATAGCTCTCTCTCCCATTCGAAGCCAAGGGTTTTGTTTCCCCCAATCTCAGAACTGATGATGTGGATATGAGACATGCTTGTTTTGAAGCACCACGGAGCTTTATGTTGCCAAGATGGATCCAGGTTCTTCCTGAAACACAGGAAGCACAAAGTATTTTCATCCTCTGAAGAAGCAGCCTCCTGACCTGCTGGAGCCAGTGCAGTCATGCTGAGTGGTCTATGTTTTCCTGTTCCTTTGCTTTGTACAACGTGGAAGTCTTGTTTGATGTCTAAATATGAGGATGCTGTAACTCTGGCATGCTAAAGCCTGAATTTATATCCGTAATTGTCACATCCTTTATTAGGAGCTATGTACTTGCACCATTGTGATAGGCTTTTTTGGGAATCTATCGATGTCAGCAATTATATTTTTATGTGTTGATCTCAGGCATAGAGCTGAAATATCCTCTGAAGGATGACAGCATAGTCAAAGGTTGGAGGAGAAGATTGTGCATGTGTGTGTGTGTGTGTGTGTGTGTGTTTGAGATGATAGTAGAGTAATAACTTGAAGTCATATAGTTAAGTGGTGATAATCATATAATATACCCTAGCCAAGAGCTTTAAGAAAATTCAAGAGATAATATAATTCTGTCCACTGTCTTCTAGTAGGCAAGTAATTATTATTCCCATTTTACAAATGAAAACCCTAAAACCTGGAGAAGTTAAGTGGTTTGGCTGAGTCACACAAGTTTTTGGGAGTGGGAGTAGGGGTGTGGGTGCTGGATTTACCTTCATGAGACAGTATTAGTCACTTAAGGATATTAAGGAAAGTAGTGATTTTAAACAGAGAATAGTAGCTATCAATTGAACCTATTCCTTGCCTAACCCTTAGAATTGCCATTGAAGGTGGGCCAAGGGGTAGAGACAGAAGCATCAAACACATTTGCTGTGGGTGGTGATAGATCCAATGACTCTTTTGGTTAATAAAAGAAATCAAAGCTGAACAACTGTTTCATTGAATGGAAAAAGCTCTGGGGCTTAAGCAGTCCCTCATAGGCACCTTGATGCTGCAAACACCCAGGATATGATCAGGGTACTCTGAGGACCCACCACGGGTACCAGCCAGGACTGCTCTGCCTCGCAAGCAACACTAATGAGGGCTGAGCCTGGCAGGGTAGCTGTGCCTGGCTTGGCTTGATGTCAGTATTAGGGGAAAACACAGTGCCCATGAAGCACAGTGACATCGAGGTCCCCAGAATGCCACATCAGATTAGTGGTAAGGAGCCAAAGAAAATAGAAATGTATGAGCACATGTGTTATTCTACCTGGTCGTCTTTGCAGTGGGCTATAGGAGAGGCCTGAGGATACGTATGATAACCAACAATTGTGTCTATTTGTAGTGAGAGATCCAGCCTAGACAAATACAAGGTTTGGATAGTAGCAAAAAGAACCAAAATATCTCAGTCTACTTGGAGAGATGGAGAAGGAACTACAAGATCCCAGGGACAGTTTTACAGAAAAAAGATATTTCAGTTTCTAATTTGTTTCTACTGAAAGCTGAACCTGAGACAAGAATTTGGATGCAAGTTGGTTTATTTGGAAGTGTTTCCAAACATTAGTGACAGGGCAGGTAAGAGTGGGAGGAGGGAAACACAAAAATGTAAGGGTGTCTTATCAAGGGTTCCTCTGTAGGCAGTGGGGCTTGGTTCCACCAGGACTTCCTGAAAAATAGACACAATGCCTTCCAGAACTGTCCACGTGAAAGGCAGGAAACTGGAGCACTTATCCATTGGCTCCTGTTCCCATTGGTGGAGGGTTTCTTCCAGGGACTGTGCATGTACCTGAAAGCCAGCATTCGGGAATTCTCTGGGGCAGAGAGCTAACAGACACATGCTGGTATGCTTTACGTAGGACCACATGGGGGCTAGGTAGGTCTGAACTCACTTGGAAGTCTTCACCGCATACTCAATTGCCACTGGAGGTGAGCCAAGGCATAGAGACAGAAGCATCAAATGCATTTGCTGTAGGTGGTGGAGGATCCAACAACTCTTTTGGTTGATGAAAGAATAAAAAGCCAAAGAGATACAGAGAAGATCATTTTAAAAAGCTCAATGATATGAAAGGGCAAGGGTGATTTTAGAAGTTTAAGAAAGTCTGTGATGTTAGAGCACAGGATGAGTAAAGTGGAGAGTCAAGATAAAGTTGGATACCATAAACACAATACAAATGTTGAAGAACCTCAGAGTCGTTTTATGGAGTTTATATTTTATTTTTCTAGAACTCAGAGCCTAGGTCAATGGTGTCCAAAGTGGAATTTCTTAACTATACATTTTTATCATAAAAAGGAATTAAATTGAGCTTAACAACTATTTAGTATGTGGCTGGACTATAGCACCCTTATTTAGTCCGGTAGCCACATGTGACTGGGTGGAAACTTGTGGAAAGGGTGGGAGCTCTACAGGGCGGCGTGGCTGCTGGGAACATCCTCCCCTGTTCATGCTCAAAGCCTATTTGGTTGTGTTGTTGGTTAAGTGCACCCGATTAGGGGGTTCCTGGATTTACTTACTGGTTTTCATTGAACTTCTCATAAAACAGACAAGAGCATAGAAGAGGATTCTTGCAAAGGACCATTACGTTGAAGATAATACCAATGAAGCAACGATGAGAATACAGCAGTGCTGGTAGCATTGACCTTTATCCTACTCTTAGGGAGACTGCATCATCAATCATAGCATGACATTATAAACAATGAAATAATCAAGTATGGCAAGAAGTAGGTCTTAAAAAAAAAGCACAAAAATAGAAATGATCAAGAAGGCAGTGTGGAGTACGGAATTAAAGCCACTATTACTAAGAATGTAACTCAGGCCACCACACCTTAAGAGGACATTGTTTCTTGAGAGGTTAGCTATTGATAGCATGAAACTATTTTAGATATAAAGCTATTTGAAAATAGGATATTAGTTCAAATTCTTTTTCATATTTCTATTTCTTCACTTCGTTTTATCATACATACAATATATTGGTACTTGTATATAATTTATAAATATATGTATACATGCGTATACATAAAAC
>NW_012151197.1:199512-204737 GCF_000956105.1 Propithecus coquereli | reverse complement strand
GGAATAGACAGCTGCTAGAGGGTTGGATAGAGGCATCTGGATGCTGAGAAAGTGTCCTCACATTTTTGAAATGAGGAATCTGGATTTGTATCACTTTTAATATCCTTTCAAGTCTGATAATCTAATATCCTAACTCCAAATAACCATGGCCTTTCTTTATAGATTCAGTCAGTCCAGGAGTTAGGCCTAGCAAAAGCACTCATTGAAATGATTACTATCGCTTTTCAAATGAAAATATTTTCTCTCTGTATTTCAACATAATTAAAAATGTTCCAACCTGCTGAATTGAAAAATGGCAGCTTTAGCTGCAGCATACTAAATTTAAGACCATCCTTTTCCAAATGTTGGAACCTAATGCAAATGAAAAATATCTTGCCCTTGTTTAAATTTTGTTAATTGGTCCACAAAAAGGTGATTTAATTCTTCTGTTAATCCGACGGTGCTATATGCAGTATAAACTCTTCTCAAACTTCTCAAACTTCTCAAACTTTAATATGTGCACAAGTCGTATGAGGAATCTTACTAAGATGCAGATCTGCTTCAGTGGGTCTGGGGCCGAGGGCCTGAGAGTCTGCATTTCTAATAAGCTCCCAGGTGAGGCCGATGCTCCTGATTCGGAGGTTCATAGAATATAAAAGAGACAAAATGAGACATTTGTGCAGTCAGATTTTCTCTGGATAAAAGCCCAACTGTCTGATTTCAGGTAATACATCTACCTGAATCCATTTTCTCTCGCTGTGTAATGAAGTGATCATCACCAGCTGCCATGGACCTTATTGAGTAAAACATTGGGCCATGTGACCCTGGAAGATCAGAGACAAATTCACAGAAAATGATATGTAGAAAGTAGACACATGAATGCATGGAATGGAGTAATATGAGAAAAGTTGGAAATTATTCAAGAAGAAGTAGGAACAGATGAGTGGTACATTGAAGAAAATGAGCAAACTTTTTACTTATCAATTTTTGGAAAATACTTGTGCATTTATTTCCTATGAATTGAAAAGAAAAAGAGAAAGGATGGGAGGATAAGGGAGCAAGAGAAGAACAATTTCCTAAGAAAGGCAATTCCTGCTATGCTATTGATTCCCTAAAGGTACTTTTCAGCCAGCACAGATGTATATAAAATTTACCTGCTCTGTTTTATTCCAATGGAAAACATTTGGCTTTGTCTTTAGAGATTCTAAATCCAGCTAACTGGAGTGGGCCAAGGTCTATGCATTTTAAATAAGCACATTAAGCATGTGTTGATTTGGAACGTAGTTTGAGAAGTGCTGCTAAGACCCTTGGAGAAAGGGGAGACAATGTAGAATATTTAAAGCCAAGAAGAATCAATGAAAAAGCACTTTGGGAAGTCTAAGTTTAAAAGTGTTTCCAGAAAAGGGTCTAGGCACCATTATTGAATTTAACCCAAAAGACATTCTTACAGAAGTTTAGAGTAGTGTTTCTTAAGTTTAATGTGTGCACAGCAAGACCTGGAGATCTTGCTAAAATGCAGATTCGGACTGAGAAAGGCTGGTGGGGCCTGAGACTCAGCATTTCTCATAAGCTCCCAGGTGATGCTGATACTGCTGGTCTTTGAACCACACTGTGAGCAACAAGGATTTAGAAAATGAGATGAAAGAAGATTATTAAACCCCTCAGAAGTCTGGCCACTTAAAATTTACTTAGAGAAATAAAGTAACACTGGTGGGAATTTGTACTCATACCATTAAACACACAATGATAAGGAATATTTGTTTATCAATTTACCATGGAATTGTTTGCTAAGAATGACAATAGACAGGGCTAAAGAGTGACTCAAGGATCAAAATCAGCGCAAATGATCCAGGAGGGTAGACAGGGCAAAATGTGTGTAGCAAGGCGAGATAAGAAGTGGGGGTAATTCTTGGCAAGTGAGCAGAGTTTCTGTAGAGACACTAGACAGAGTGCAGCCTCACGCCTTCTCCTCTGGCAATCCCCATTTCTAGTTTAGCTGCCACAAATCAGTAAAATAGGATCATGATGGGGCAAGGAGCAAACACATCTGTAGTGTCTCCAGGGTGACACAGAAAGAAAGGGGCCCCTGAGGTCTGTAGAGTCAGAAGAGACTTAATTGAGAGCTAAGTTGCTGACTGACAACCAAAAAACCTCTCATTCAATTTCTTGCTTAGGAAAGGAGGAGCTCATGGAAAGAGCTGATTTTCTATAAAAGCATGTATTAAGACAGTGGTCCCCAACCTTTTTGGCACCAGGGATGGGTTTCATGGAAAACAATTTTTCCACGGACTGGGACATGGGGTTATGGGGTTGTGGGGATGTGGAGCTCAGGCAGTGATGGGAGCGATGGGGAGCGGCTGTAAGTACAGATGAAGCTTGGCTTGCTTGCCTGCCCGCCACTCAACTCCTGCTGTGGGGACCCATTCCTAACAGGCTACCGACCAGGGGTTGGCGACTGCAGTCTTAAGAGACACTCATTCAAAGAAATGAAACCAAGAGAATTCAGGGTTTTTTTCGTGATTGCTTGGTCCTTTTTGAGATGCTAAGCAAATAAATACATGCAGGTGGGGTGGGGTGGGGTGGGCAGTGTCAGTAAGAATAATGAGGGCCAATAAGAAAAGACAATCATAAACATAACTGAAGAAAAACAGAAAGAAAATGGAGGGAAGAAAGTCAACACTAAATAAAGAATTAAAGAAGCAAACAGAAAATTAATATTATGGTGTTCAAGTGACTCAGAGAGCCACAAAAATGTTAAAGCAATAAGGAAATGGACTAAAATTAATTATATGCTGGAATACAACTGAAAAAAGGTGAAAAGTCAGTTTTGATCAATAAGTTCATTAAGATTGTCAAAGTAAAAATGAAGAATTTAGAATAGAAACAGAAGAATTCCCCATTTATATCCAAGTAACCATAGCAAAATATTTCATGCAAAGTGTAAGTCGGTGTGGGGCTTGCTAACCAAAATATTTGAATTGACAGTTGAAGCTGTAACCATATTAAGGAAAGTAAACAACTCTGACCATTACGTCCTTTGTCAGAGTGTCAGAGTCCTTTGCTGACAGTCTAATGGGTTCCTTTCAAATACTTATTTTGCATCCAGGAATATGAGTCCCTGAAAATATAAATAGCTGAAGTGCCCCAAGTAAATTAGCCCCTTCCAAACAGGTTGATATGAAAGTATTTTCTCATCTATGCTGAAATCTTTCTGAAATTTTATAAATAATGAATGCCAAAAATCAAATGCTATGAATTGAATCCTAACTGAAAATAGCTTTATATGCAGGCTTTTAAATTAACATTTTTACCTAATACATATAGAAAGTTATTTTTTAAAAAACATAGTAAACACAAATTTATTTGAAAAACAGTGATAATTTCTAATAATATCCTTCTAAGCAAATTGTGAAAACATTTTTTGGTCTACATTTTAAAAGACATTCATTTCTATGTCTTCAGTATAATTTATATTTTTTTTTCTGTTTTTCTGGAAATTTCTTTTCAGTGTGACAGTTTTCATTAATTTCTCCTATTAATAAGTGTCATGTATTTTTAAACTCAAACTTCCAGAAAGTTTTGTTTTTTAATTTATATAGAACAATAATAGAGAAATGTGAGATTATTATTATTTTGTAAATTTCTGCAGAACTATGAAATATGTTCAAATCCCTTTAAGATTGGGATGTTTGGAACAACTTTTTGAACATTTGTAAAGTTAACTAGAATTTCTCTTCTAGAAAAATTCCATCAGATTAATGTATTTTTTTCAAAATGTGGAATATATCTGAGTTATAAATATCTCTTAATTTTACCTTCCTAATTTCTGATTTCAGCCTGTTAGAAATCAGTACTGACATGGAATTAATAGTGTATACATTCTAATAAGAGGATAAGATTGTCTTATTCTCATCTCCTATGACTTGATTAAATATCTTCTTGTGGGCATTGCTGTGCCAGGTACACTGCAAAATGAGTTAATCAGTCATGGCCTGATTAGATCTTATAGCCTTTATAGAAATGCATTCTGTAGCACAGCAACGGGGTAGGTCTGAAAACAGTTCTGCCCTAAACACTGGGGCTAAGTAATGTATTCTTACCACTACTGCTTGGTGCTTTTGGCCCATTGATTCATTCCATAAACATTGGCAGTGTCCTTGAGTCAACCCTGTACTATGCTCTTGTATATGAAACAGTCCTACGATGAGTTCATATTTTAATGGGATTGATACATAAACAACAAATAATTAGGCTTAAATACCGTGGGCACCATAATAAGTTATCTATAAATGCTGGGAAAATCAGAGACCTAACTCCATCTGGCACAATTTTTCTCAACGAAAGTGTCATTTGAGCTGAGTCTTGAAGGGTAGATAGGGAATTTGTCAGGCAGAGAAGGGGGAGAAAACAAGCTTGAACATCAATTGTCAAGTTTTGGAGGGAAGCCACTGTGGGTGCAGCATAAGGAATGGAAAGAGAAAGTGGTAAAGCTGAGACTATATAGTAAATAGGGCTTAGATTACAGAAGGGATTATAGACCAGGTATATAAGAGAGAGTTATGAGTTACAAACAACAATTTGAAACCAATGCCATGGAAACCCAGGGAAGAGAGATTTTCAAAAAGGAGGAAGTGGAAAAGTATGACAAATGATGCTGAGAGAGTAAGTGACGATCGAAACTGGACCACAAGATTCATCGGTGACTAAAGCTCTGTTACCATAGTAATAGAATATTCTGTGGAAGAGTGATTTTCAAAGTGTGGCCACATACCAACATCATTTAGAAGCCTGTTAGAATTGAAGAATCTTGAGCCCATTCCAGACCTACTGCATTGGAAACGCAGGGTTGGGGCCCCGAGATCTGTGTTGTAGAAACCCTCCAGGGAATTCTGATTCATGCCCATTTGAGAACTACTGCTAAAGTGTAACTAGGAAGGGATTTTTGTGGCTTGGGATAGAAAGAAGTAAGGACAGAAAGAGTAGATTGCCCTTTCAAGGAGTTTGTCGGAGGAAAAAATGTAAAAAGTGGTAGTTTGGGTTAGAAATGGCGTTAAGGAAGCATAATGACCCGTCATATACTTCACTTACTTAGTTTTTCTAATGGTGTTTTTTCTTAATACACCAATGTTTTAACTTTTTAAATAGTCAAATCTTTTGAGTTTTGGGTGATTATTTTCCATCACAAACCTATTCATGTATATTCTCATATTTTCTATTATTTTGACTTGGTTTTGCTTCCTTTTTTA
>NW_012151197.1:195705-198672 GCF_000956105.1 Propithecus coquereli | reverse complement strand
CAGTCAAAAACAAGATCTAGATATTTATGTATCTCCCCCAAGGCAGCCTTCTTGCTCCCTCACTTTGAACCATGGGCGTGTCTTTTACCATGGCAGACAACTGTATTGATTTTGTCTTCTTCTAAGCAGAGGTGCCACGGTATTACCTCCTGTTATGTTTACGATCAGTTAAATTCTCAGGTTGTTTTCAAATCAATTCTTTCAAATGAAGTCTCTCTTATTCAATTCTTATATAAATATCAGTTTAGATATAGATCACAAGTATATTCTAACGCATTTTCAGGCGAGGGATAAATGTCAGTTCTACATCAATGACAATTATGTAGTAATTATCCAAGCCTCATTTTACTTCGAGGACCCTGGTCTTCTATATTAGTTCTTCAGGCAATATTGTTACTCACCAAAGTTTGAGAACCACTGCTCTAGGTGCTTTCAGATTTTAATTTATTTTTTGCTTGTATACACACTTGAATGTAGCTGGGGTGGTGAGGACAGTTTTCAAATTACTGAAGACCCTAACCTACTCACTAAGAGATAACCATATCTGCATTAGTTCTTGGATATTACCAAAAAAAGGTAGTTCTTGGACTGCTTTATCCAGAGAGAGGATCAATTCTTTATCTCTCCATGACAATAGCTGCCCTGACTAATTCCAATGACTTTTCCAATTTGAAATAATTAACAATCATGATCAGATCAACATTTTGGAATAATTGGCTTGCAATTACTACTGAGCATTAGGGTTTAGAAGATGGATACAATTTGGACATGGATCTGTATTTTAAAAATCTGTGAAATTAAAATTGCCTTAAAGACAGAATTTGCATTCTATCCATTTTGATATTCTAATGAGTAGCACAGTGCTTATCCCTTAATGGATGTCTCTTTAAACCTGTGTTCACCATGGATGGCTGCCAATATGTAATGTACAACGTATACATGATACATTTAATTTAAACTTTTTTTATCCTTTGCTAAAGATTAGCATTCTCTTTAGATTATATTCCATTGGGGAAAAATTATCTGCTATGGAAAGACATTGGATTTTTAAATATTTCTCAGATATAAATCTTTTAACAAAACTTAACACATTTGACCAAATATATTATTTTTTTCCTAGAGTACTTTTAAAACACATATATTTGAAGGGAAAATTAATCCATCTGTTTCTGATTTCTTTACATGACTAAACTAATAAAATTGCCATTTTAAAGAACTATTTAATGGGTATGAATTCCTTTGGGAATTTTGTGTGTGTGTGAGAGAAAGTTAAAAAGATTTTTGAGCCAAAGATTGATAGTAAATAAAACATAAATATTAAGGTCTGTAGTTTGGATTTTGGAAACCAAGTGTATTGTTAACATCTAAACATGAGGCAGGGACATGGGGGAGGAGTTGGAAAACCCCTTTATCCACCTTCCTGAGAACATCTAAGCATTGTTTCGTCTTTGTAAGGTATCCACAGTAGATATTTTAAAAGAATTTTGCTCAGTCACAACTTTAAGTTTCTTATCTTTAATTTTCAAAGGAAGCATTTCTTCCTCTTCTCCATCTTTTTGGATGAATTCTACAATAGGATCTTCTAGGAAGTCACTTCTTCCTCTCCTATAGCTTTAGGGACTCTTACCCCAAAGCCTGACCTACCACCAAGAGATAGTGGCTTGGGTATAGGAAAGTACCTAAAAAGGGAAATCCAAAAACCATAAGTTCACATTGTTATTGAGGAAGAAGATGGAAAAAATCAAAGAAATGTCTTATGTTTCTAAAGTACTATGGATTTCCAGCATGGTTGCCCATATGCTTTCTCATTAGAGTGACTCTAACAATGACTAGTGACATGTGATTTAACTGGTAGAGTGCTTTAATGAGAACTGAAAGAATGTTTAGTGCTTGGCCTATCATCAACTGTATTACATTTGGCACTGCATCACCAGCTATAAAGTCTAGGATAATCATATTGCTGTATCAAATTGAAAATACAATGTGCCTTCAACAACGGAGCACTGTTGTATGTCTATTCCCCTTTTGTAGGTATCTTAGAAATCTATGTCTTTATCACAGTGATGTTGTGTTGACAAGCTTTCAATGAATGGGTCAGAGACTTATACAACCCACTCTACGTAAAATCATCTTATCATTTTTGAATCACAAAGTCAAAATGTCATCCATTTTAACAAACATTTCACAGATTCCTGGTACCTTTTTGAACTGGCAATTTGCTATGATTTATAACCAAATTGTACACAATATCTCAGACATTAGCACTTTCCATATCACACTGATGAAATTCCTGATACGTGCTATGATGTGTTTTTGGCAAATGAGAGTATATTTTTACTTAGATTGAAATCCTTTCTTATAGCCCCAAGAATGGTCAACTCTCCCAGGCTCACTAAGTATCTGCAACGTGTGAATAGTTCAATATGCAGCATGGTCATTTCCCTATTCTAAAGGTCACCTTGTAAATAAAACCATTTAGTTGAAAAAGACCATTGAAAATACACATAACTTTCTCATAATGCTAGGAAAACACTAAACAGCAAAAGGATATGGCCCACATAATAGAGTAAATGTCATGAGTTCAGTGTTTAAAATACTCACTACTCCTAATGTATTACACTTCCAGGAAGTGTTTGATGTACTGATATATTTACTTTATGGTTTTCTTCTGATTATAAAGAAAAGTTATTCTTTTTAAATAAAGAAGTTCCTGATGATGTGAATTCAGTCAAAGAGGGAGAAATTTGTGGGTAAAGTTACAACCTTCACTTTATAGAAGTTGTTATGTTTTCATGAAGTTCAAGGTCAATTATTCAACTGTCTAGTTCTCTCTGCAATAGCATAGTTATCCTCTGCAGCTAGTCACATCCAAACTGGAAATATTAAACAACTCCGATGTCATAAGCCTTTGCTGACATTAGTAAGCACAGGTGTTATAGAGTTACCCTTTAGTAATAAAAGGCTTTT
>NW_012151197.1:174750-193750 GCF_000956105.1 Propithecus coquereli | reverse complement strand
GAAGGAGGATTTGACCTTTGGAAAATAGTTAGGTGATTAGGCACAAAGAATAGTCCCTAATGTAGGTGATCAAATAGGGTAAAGCTATTTTTCTTTAAAAAAGATGTAAGTGACTGTATGTTTCTTCCATAGCTCACAACTGAGATGCTTGAAATTTAATTCAGATTGATTAGGTGCTCAATAAATATTTTAGCCCAAAAAAAGTTGGCTGTTACTCTGAATGAACTAGGATTGAATGAATAAATGAATTAAATGAGTATCAATTGAGTGCCTAATATGTGACAGGCACACTTCTAGAAGTTGAGTAACAGTTCTGGACAAAACTCTTTGCACTTTCAGTGTTTACATCAGCCTAGAGTGAGAGAAAGAGGAAACAAGATAAATAGTGTAAATAGATAAGATAAAGAGTAGATTAGGAGAAAGATAAGTGGGGAAGGAGAGGGGGTCATGCTGGAAGAGAATTGCAATTTTAGATACCATGTCAAAGGTCACTCAGAGAAAAAGGGATTTGAGCCAGGGCATGGAGGAAGTGAGGGAGGGGGCCAAGCAGATTCTGGGGGGCCAAGCATTCCGTGTGGCTGCAGCTGGCACCTGGTGGGACTGTTGGCAGAACTCCTACTGTCTGAGCAGAATGAAGGAAGGTGAGAAGAGTAGGAGGTGAAGAGGAAGGCTTGTGGGCCAATGAAAGGACTTTTGCTTTTACTCTGAGTGAATCAAGAAGCTTTTGGAAGAGTTTTAATAGACGAGTGTTGTGATCTCATTTATTCTTTAAAAGGATCATTGTCTGCCTTGCTGAAAATACACCACAGGCAGGCAAAAGGAAAAGAAGTGAGGCCAGTTCCAAAGCTATTGCAATAATTCTGGTAGAGATGATGGTGGACTAGACTAGTGGCAAGTATCAGGCAGGGCCCCCAGGGCAGATGGTATACTTAAATTTTGGTGATTCAAAGAAGGAATTTTGTTTGTTCATCTGTTTGTTTTACAAAGGAGTTAGTTACAAAGTGTGGGTGGAGAATAGAGGAACCACAAAGGATGGTGTAATAACACAGGGTGAGTAACTCTTATTATGCTTAGGCTAAAAGCAATAAGGGAAGAAAAGAGTTGTGGAACCTGACAGAAGGAGAAAGTTGTATAGAGAATGTCCCCTTGAGAGGAGGAGGAACACAGACATCCCGGCCTGACCTCACAGAGTGAGCCAGAACAATAGCCACCAGGACTTCACTTTCCTCCTTCCATCCCATCTCCTGTCAAGATCAAGGCTCTACATTAGCTAAACCCAACCAGGGACCAGAGAACAAGGGGACCATTGATGTTTTTACAAGGTCTTTCTGCTGGGACAGAAAGCATGCTGATCTGGAGAGACAAACATGGTCTGTTCCTCTTGCCCTCAGCTTTTTCTGTTTTCTTCCATCTGGGTGAAAAGTTTGTGTCTTCAACTCAGGCAATGCTTGAAATCTCATCAGACACCATGTCACTGTGGATGTTGTCAGGCAGTAATCCTCCTACCTACCATCTAAGCTATAGCCACCACTCACATTCTTTATATAAGGTGGTGGGGAAATAGAGGTGAATAAAAATTAAATAACATAAAACATAGCTACTACAGTCTTTGCTTCTATACTTGATCATGGGCCAAAATTGGTAATCTCAATTGCCTCCTACAAATCATCACATATTTCCCTTGCCCTTAGCCAGCACCATGTATGTAGTCAGTGCTCTTTACCAGGTAGGATGATCCAAAATTTCATTTTTGTAAGATATGAGCCCTTGGTGGTCTTGTCTTTTTGGGTTGCCACAATTTTCCACTGCTCAAGACATTTGGCCAAAGAAGTACTAACAGGTACCCCAGTGAATGCATGTGTCCCTAAAACAATCCTCTTGCCCTCATTGTATAGCAGCAACTCATTTCCCTTCAGGTGATTTGGAACAATCATCTTGGCTAGTACAGGGGCTCTTTTCTCTGCCTATTGGCTCAGTGGTACAAGGAATCAAATGGCCAGAGTGAAGCCTCAGTTTCCAAATTATTGAATCCTTGATCTTTTTTTTTTTTTTTTTTTTCCTGGCAGAAGCACTTCTCTCTTGGATCACAGGAACTCTAAACATAGTGAACTTAGGCTGTCTCAATGAAAATAAAATACTTTTTTAAAGTAAGTTATTGACTTAATAGTGAGTGGGGTCATTCTACCACTTTGTGGATGTGTACATTCATGCTAAGTTAAAAAAAAATGTATTGGCCACATGTTTAAGATAGGTACTCCATCTATAATACAGCACTCAATATTCCAGGGTGTTGACTTTCAGCTGCTTTTGTTATTGGTCTTTCAGCTGGCCATCCCATGCTTCTGTGAAGCCAGCTAGTTTTGGGTGATGGGCCAGGTGGTGATTCCATGAATGTGAACACATTGACTCATTACCTTTGCTGTAAAATAAATCCCCTCGTTGGAGACAATGTTGTAGGGATATCGTGGCAATGGATAAGGCATTCTCTAATTCCAAAAATGCTTGTGCTTGCAGAAGCACTGTGGGCAGGGAAGTCAAGTTTATATTCTGAATATATCTATCCTTTTGAGGCTCTCTTTCCCCAGTGTCATCAACTGTCACCAGAAGGCAGACTGAGTTCTGCAGGGAGTAGTGCAATATTAAATTATCAGCATTTGCCTCTGCTGTTGGCTACATTCAGCAATGATAGTGGCAAGATCAGCTTTGGTGAGAGGGAAAAACCACACCGTTGATTCATAGCCCCCATATCCATTTTGTGTTACATATGGACCTACTAGCAATCCCAAAGCAGCATTTCAAATAGAAAATAGTTACCAGTGAAGGAGAGCATATCCTCACTCCAACACTCCTAGACATCTGTAGGAGATTCTCTTTTTGGGGCTTGTCAGAGGACTCATCTAGCAACTCTCTCTACCACAGACAAATCAATTGGTATTGATTTTGCTGGGTTATAGGCTCAAGTGGTAGGAAAGCTTATACCAAAGCCTCCATTACCTACAGAACATTTTTTATACTCAGAGTCCCATTCCAAGTTGACAGTCTTGTAGGTTATCAAGTAAATGGTTCAGACCAGCACACCTAAATGTGTTATGTATTGCTTCAAAACTCCGAAGAGATCTCTCAAGTATTGAGTCTCTTTCTTTGAGATGAGTGGTGTAAGTTGCAGAATTTTGACTCTTACTTTAGAAGGAACAATGTGGTGTGACCCACACTGCTGGACCCCTATAAACCCCAATGTGACTGGTTGTTGAACTTCTGCAGTTTATCTCTCACAATCTGGAATGCATATGCCTTTCTAAGGTATCTAAGGAACATTATACTTCATGCTTGCCAGGTCCAATTAATATAATGTCATCAATGAATTGGACTAGCATGGTATTTGGGATTTCAAGTTGATTGTGTTCCCTGGAGATTATATTATGGTAGAGAACAGTAGGATTGTCTTAGCCTTGGGAAAAAGGTTTTCTTTCTTAATTGGAAAGAGAAGGAAATGTTTACCAGGTAAATAGCTACACAACAGGTGCCAGACTTTGTGATGATTTGATTAACTATTCTGTACCTGTATCTATGGTTATCATATGTTTTTGATAATTCACTGTCCTTCTGCATGAGTCATCTCTTTGTTGTTATTGTCATTGTTGTTTTAACAAGCCAAAGAGGTGAATTAAAAGTATTTGGAACAAATTATTGCCTCTGTATTCCTGAGCACTGATGGGGGCATACTTCTGAAATTTGCTCAGGAATATGAAAAATAGTTTGGTTTATTCTTTTGCTATTTTTGATATGAAAATTCAGCGGAATTTGGAATTTCAAGATTCTTAGCCTTATCTATACCAAATATCCCACTACCATATCTCAGCGTTTCAATTCTTTCCCAATATTGCCCTATGTTAACATGAGACCTGGTTGGGTAGAATTTATTATAAAAAGCACTGCAACTCTGCAACCTTTGTAACCTCCCAGCCATAATTGATTTGTGACTATAGAAGATTAAGAACTCTTTCCAATCTGCCACAAACGTCTTCTGATTCTCCATGTTTCCTTAATTTTATGCAAACAGTTTTAATTTTTTTTCTTCCTTGTGTTTATTTTCTAGGACAATAATAAGAAAGGTGACCTCACAATCCTTATAATCACTAATATTGCCGCAATGACAAAGTACTATAGCCATTTGGTGTCCCAGTGCCTTGCCTTACATTTGTACTGCATCCCATGCTGAGTGGAGTAATCATGTTGCCATCACTTATTCTGGATATTCCTTGCCCCATTCCCCTCTTTGACATATGAGCAACCCAATCATATAGTCTCACTTTGAGGGGCGGTTTCTTGGGGCTACTTTTAGTAACAATTACTGTCATTCAGAGCCTCAATCAGGACACAGGTGCCATATTCACATTAGCATAATGAAAGGAAGGTTTATTTAAAAATAACTATTTACAAAAAGGTGTAGCTGGGATACTGGGGAACTATACGGGGTAGTGTGATAAACTATTGTTAGGATCAAAGGATTTGTTACCACCTTTAGGCCAGATGGGACTGGGGTAGGATTTCCTAGAATCTAGAAGGAGGAAGCTGCATTTACTAAACTGATTTGTGAGCAACAGGAACTTTCAGTAGAGACACACCAGCCTAAGGAGATGGCATGATGGAGCAAGGGATATAACTCCTCTGAATTCACTCTCCCCATTCCCTCAAGCTCTTGTCAGAGCTTCTCACCATTGGACCTAACTGGAAGATAAAAGGCGAGGGAGCCAATTTAGAGAACAGGGTGGGAAGGGTGGAGAGGGTTGAGTAGGAGATGTCAGGATATGATAAGAACTGCTTGGATTCTCTTAATGTGAAGGGAGAGCCAATAGACGTTGCTGACAGGTTCAATATTGGGTATGAGAGAAACAGAGAAGTCAAGGATGACTGCGGGATTTTTTTTGTTTTTGTTTTGTTTTTAATATAAACAGCTGGAAAGGTGGAATGGGCATTTACTGAAGTGGAGAAGAATGTGAAAGGGGCAAGTTTGGGTGGGGAAAAATATAGATGTTTAATTTCTGGATTTATTAAATTCAAATGCCTATTTGATATCCAATGGAGAAGTTTGGTAGAATGTTGTATACATGAGCCTAGAATTCTGGGGAGAGGTCTAGGCTTAGAAATACTTAAAGCTATGAGACTTGATGAGATCACCAAGAAAGTGAATATACTAGAGGAAAGTCCTAAGAACTGAGCCCAACCACTGCAATAATTAGGAAGACACGGAGGAACCAGAAGATCTGAGTGGAAGGGCTGTCAGGTAGGAGAAAGCCAGGTGAATTTGATATCCTAAAAGCCAAGAGTAGATGTTTCAAAAAAGAGAATAATCAAGTGTTGCTGACTGAATTAGATGAGAATTAACTATCTTATTTAGCAAAATTGAGGTCATTAATAACTACTTTTAGTAGAGTAGGAGGAATAAAAGCTTCAATGGAGTGGGTTCAGGAGAGAAAGAAAAAATAGACAGTATGGCTATAGCTATCTCTAGAAGATTTTCTGTTAAAGGGAAGGAAAAAAAGAGGTCTTTTCTGGGAGAGGGAAGTGGTATCAATAGACAGTTTTGTTTTGTAATGATGGGAGATATTAAGAGCCTGATTATATGTTAATAGGAATGATCCAAAAAAGAGGAACAATTGATGATATAGAAGAGGGAAGGACGAATTGCTGGAGCAGTATCCTGTAGCATGGAAGAGCTGGCCTTAGCTAGGTACCTGGTAGTCCAATGAAGCACTGGGAGAGAAAATAGACTTTTTGCACTCATGGGCAGATAGGAGGGTAGGTGTGGAGGTGAGAGCTTGTGGGGTCTAATCTGATTGCTTCTATAATCCCCATGATAGGAGCAAGGTTATCAGCTAACAGAGAAGATGGCAGAGGAAGTGTTGGATGTTTGAGGAGCAGGGAGAAGAGTGGGAGAGTGAATGGACTAGAAAAATGCAATGTATTTGATGAGTGGCATTGAGGAACCACATATGGTTACTGATCATTAAAGTAAGAATAATCAGCATAGGCTTATATTTTCTCCATCTACATTCAGTTGTGCAGGTGCAGGCATGGGAGTAGACCAATAATTGGATTTAATGATGATTGTACTTTAGCCAGCAAGTTGATTAATTTTAATATAGCATCAGGTATTTCAAGTCATATAATTAAATTCAATTAACATTTTCATATGCTAATACCATTAAGAACCAGAAGACCATATTTAGGCACATTTTATGATATAATGATAAAAAAGAAAATTGGTTTCTTTTTTTCTTTGATTATTAGTTATATCAGGATCTTTAGTTTTCATTTCTCACTAAGTTAGAGAAGGATTATGCTTACAAAAAGTGAGATAATTCTGTCTATTCTGGGTTTAGACCATTAAGTTTATATGTTAGCTTCTATTTTAAAAAATGAGATGTCAGTTCCACATTATATAAGTGGAATGGATGAATGGACATCTGCCCTCCAGCATGGTTTCAGGGGCATGCAATACTTCCCTTACTCTAAGAGATCATCCAGGTGTCTAAATTTCCTGCCATCGTTTCGTTTTTAGAATCAAGGCACAACCTCATGGAAGACATTTAAGATGGCATCTATTACTTTCAAGGGATGATACAGAACCCATTGGTCCCAGTCATCATTCTTGTTTTGTTTATTTTATATTAACACGAAAGAAAGTGGAGCACTGAGTCCATAGCACACATGTCTGGTGAGTTCTGATCAAAGGTAGGAAGCTGAGCATGAACTTGTCTAGTAGGCAAAATCTAGGTCAAATCCCATAACCCTGAGGTCATGGCTACCTGGGTTGTGTCTCTCAAGCAGGGAAAAGAGCAAGGGCCAGAAAAAGTATAAAGAACACTTGAGGATAAATTGAAGATTTACTCTACTGGCTTCACCATGCTTCTAGAACCTGGCTCTAAGAACCAGCATATGATCTAAAATCATCAGTTTTCTGAAAGATAAGTTTATCTTCCCTATAAGAATAGCTAATAACATAATATTTATTTTTTTTCTTACTGTGTTTTGGGCAGTATGTTAAGTCTAGTGCACTTGATTTGGTTTCTTCAAGCTTAACAATAACAATTTGAGGTTACTCCTTTATAGATAGAAAATTGAAGCTTAGAATGTGTTTAAATAACTTGCCCCAAATCCTAAAACTAGAGGATGGTATAGACAGAAATTTGGAAAAGATCTACTTAACTCCTTATAATAAAAAACACATGAGAACAGGCATCCCCCTTGTATCTCTGTTTCCTTTAAAGTGCCTTGTACAAAATTTTTCACTGATAAACATTTATTTAATTCAGTGAAGGGAACTTCCCTACATTGGGCTGTGAGTTATTCCATAAATGCAAAGTAAAGTGAAACACTGAGATGCTTTGCACGGATAATGAACACTAGCATTCATTAAGACCAAACCAAAACCTCATCATGTTTTCTTTAAGTTAGTCTGATAACTGAGGCCAAAATGCTTTCTGACATTAAACATCACAAATTGCCTTCCGGCCTCTTACAATGCATATTTTTCAGTTGTATGGTTTCTACTAAACATGCAGGTGTGTTTTTGTTGTTGAGATTATTTCAGAAGTTTTGCCTGGTAAATCCCCTCATGTTCGTATTCTCCAGGGCATTCCTCTGAAAATGAGGGCCATCCTAAGCAATATGAGATATCTGGCTACATTCTGATAACTCTGTTTTCCACTGTAACTAATTCCAATTTACTTGCCAACAACTTCAGACATCGGCTCGAGGGGAAAAGAAGATTCAGGGGTGGGGATGTATTTTAAAGGATACTGAATAAGATTTGGTTTTGTAATTGGGAAATAAAAAGCACTGCTCTGGGAATCTGCCTATGTTGCAGAAGAACTGGCTCGGGTCAAGTTTTTAAATGGTTCTCCTTTCTACATCTATTCAATTCAAAGGTTTCTGGGTAGAATCTATGGAAGGAAATTCACGCAGGAAAGAGGGTGGAGATGGAAAAAAAAAGTTCATGCTTAAGTCACAGTCTATGGATAAGAAAGAATTTGAATATTAATGCACAACCTTGAGAATTAAATACTCTGTCCAGCAACCTCACAAGTTGACAGCTGGCTGGGGGCTGATAAGGAATGCTGGGTGGGGGTGAGTCCTGGGAGGGCCTAGTTCCCAGGGAAGACTCTCCTCCCTGGCTGGCATTAGAAAGAATTACAAAGCATGATTCAGAATCTAATTTTGTCAGCTGGTGATTGGCTCCCATGAGGCCTGGCCTCACAATGTGTTCTATTAAGTAATGGGAATTGGGTTGTGCTCTTTTTTCTCTGCTTCGTGTCTGCCACCCATTTTCCTTCACAGTGCTTCCCAGGTCCCCAGTGTAAACGTAGGTGTGCTTGTTTGCATTCACATTCTGAAAGGCATTACTAAGTGTCTTCACAATGCACAGATGCTAAACACACAGAAGGATGCCAACACCACATTGATCTTTAAATTATATTAAATTAAATTAAATTTGTTTTACTCTTAGGCTGCATCGAGAATCCTAACATCACCTTGTCAGGATGGGCAAAGTCCAGATGACAAAAGGGACAGTTTAAATCAAACCCCTCCATTTACTAACCCCTATTTGGTGGCTTTATGCAAGAGAAGCTTCTAGGATGAGTACAAGAGTCAACCTCTATGCAGAGATATAAAATAAACACACCATAGGAGAAATAATTTAGTTTATGTTAACTTCACAGAAATAGAACTGAATGTAAATTGACTCTCCAACTCACATTTTTTGGTAGCAAAATGCATGATACCTGTCGAAGCATCTGTTTTCCCTTTACAATATGATTTTCATCATCAGTGATGAAACTCATTTTAAAGGTAGTAATTTGCACATCTACAAAAGGTGTCATTATGTGTTCAGAGGACCATACGCTATGGGTTTTATTATTTCCTTATGTAACCAGACAGGAGTTAGTTCTCAAAGAGATATGTAACAGGACCATTCTCCCTCCATTTTAAGACTTTGAGAATTTTGTTATTCTCTCTGGGTTCCAGAACATACAAAAAATATAATTAATGAGTAAGGGTAATAAGTTCATTTGCACAGAAAATTTTAAGCTCGAAAATCATTTTCTAAGAATATTTTTCTCAAAATTACATTACAGGATCCATTCTTTCTCACCAAAACCATTTCCCTAAAAGAGATTTTAGAGATCCCTAATAAAAAGTTGAACCATTTTAGTTCTGTGCTGTTCTTTTTTTTTTATCTTCAGGCTATGCCTGTTTTGGATAGAAAAGCCAGTCTCTTGTTGAAGAAAAGGTCCTATATAGTATATCAGAATACCCGAGTTCTATTTTTGTTCTGGCATGAACTAGCCATAGCAATTTGACTTAGTCACTTTCTGGACCAATTTTCTCATTTGTAAGAATGAGAGAATTGGCTAGTTCAGAAGACAAACACTTTTGGCTGAGAGGCAACTTCCAGATGTGTTTCCTATGGCAAGTGGAGTCATTTTCAAAATCTATATTTCAATTCCTTTATAGACATGCATTTCTCTGTTATCCACAGTCCTTACCACTCCTTATTACTCCTTATTACCCTGTTTATATGTATGTATGCATGCACTTATGTATCAGTCAGACTTTGCTATGTAACAAACAACCCCAAAACTTAATGGCTTAAGCTTAGCCTTAATGGATAAAGCACAACTATTTCCCCAGCCCAACATTCTAAGGTCAGTAATTCGATCAGCTTAGTTAGGCAAGCCTGTTGGACTTGCCTGTCTCACCCACCCATCTCTGGTTAACTACCATTTAGTAAGGTGGCTGTGTTTCTGTGAATTGGCTGCCTGTAACCTGGGGCAGTAGATATTTCTGAGCCAACGCATCATCCAGCAGGCAACTTTGAACTTCACATGGCAGCCTCTGGGTTTCCTGGGGACAGAAATAGAAGCTGCAAGGCCCTTGTACCCTGGGCTTGGCATCATTCAGCATCACTTCTGTCATATTCTGCTACCCAAAGCAAGTGACAGAAACCCACTCAGAGTCAAGCAGTGGGGAAATAGACTCCAACTCTTGAAGGAAGAAGCTGAAAAGTATTTTGGCCATTTTTGAAATCTCCTACAACTATTAGCACACAATTAATCTTGCAAACTATGGACTACCTGGTCTTCAATTTATTCCCAAAGTATGAGGAAAATCACAAGCAAAACAAATTAAATGGACACTCATATACTAAGAGCATATTCATAGTGCTCAGCAAGTTGCTTCAAAATAAAATCATTTTAGAGCAGTATTGACAAGTACATACTCCATTAAACCACAAGTCCCCAGATGTTTGGGGATTTCTGCCCTTGGTGAGCAGACATTTGTGCCACAAACTATTGGCAGCTTCTGAACTTGGTTATGCCCTCGTCATAATACGAAGCCACTGCTTCAGTGATGGTCAACAGTGGGGATGGGAATTTTGACTGAGACAGCGCAAGCTTCCAACTCTGTCCCCATATGTCCCTGAAGAAAAAACATAATCTGAATCACTTTTGAGGTTTGGAACTCAGTTTCCAGAATCCCCAAATTGACTTTTTCCCAGAATGCTCTTAGTTAGAAATGGTGATTTGGGGGAAATGACCTTCAGATTGGAAAGCTGACTGACCATCTTTCATGCACAACGTGGTATGAAGGAAAGGCTGTCCAACTATAAAATACAAATATAATAAACCCCGTTGTATAAAGCACAGACTCGATATACTATAGGCTCTGTCATAACCTTATGTTATAGATTTCTAATCTCTATAACCTCTCTAACCCTGAAAGTTATAGACATAGATTGATAATACAGGACACATTGATTAGTCGAGCATGTACTAAGTCCAAAATGCTGTAATGACTGGAAATACATATGAGAAAATGTCCTCTCTCTCACAGTGCTTATAGGCTACCATCATCCACAGTAATCACTCTGGCATTGGAGCTGTTCAGACTGTGAGCCCCAGTGAAAGAATTTCTCTCAACATGACTGGGAACCAATAATAAGTTTTCTCCTGTCACAAGTATTTTAACTGCATCTTAAAAAATAGGGAAATGTCTTATCACATCACTTTATTTTGCATCTAAGATGGAAAGACCTACAGATAGATCATGGCTTAAACCATTTTCCTTTAGTAAGGTGGTAAAGCAAAACTCATGGGAAAAGATTATGCAGCCATAATATTTAGTTAAAAATGCTGGATTTCAAGTTCAAAGTGAAGCATGTCCATTCCTCTTATGGAAAGGAGATATACATCTATAGTTCCCTCAATACTTGTGTCAGCAGAAAGAAAGAGAAGGAATGAAATCCCTCCAAATGTTTGTGCACATGAAGAGATGGGGGAAATAGCTGATGTTCTGTGAGGGATAATTTCAGGAAAAAAATAAATGAATAATTTAACAGAAAACAAATAGACAAAGGATATCAGAAACAACATACAGAAGAGTGATTTCAAACAACCAACTAGTGTTTGAAATGTTCACACTTATTAGTAGCTACTGCTATGCAAATTAAAGCACAATAAAATATTACTTTATATAACCCTTAGACTGTCAGCAATTAACATTATCACTGGAGATAGGTAGTCACACAAACAATCTCTAGAGGTGAGGTCCAGGAAACTGTGTTTTAACAAACTTTCCAGATGTTTATGATATATGTGAAACTTTGAGAACCACTGCTCTCATATAGGCTTAAAAATTGTTTTGGGCTTTTTTGAAAGCAAATGGACAAAACCTAATGAAATTAGAAATTTCATTAGAATAAGAATATCTAACATTTCTAATTCTCAGTATCTCTTTCATAGAAAGAAGACCTAGGAAATTAAGGTATTACAGCTTTGTCATGAAGGCAAAAACCTAAAAACAGATGTAGGCGCAACAGAATTGTTGAAGGAATATATGCAATATTAAGAGAAAAGACTTAAATTATGAATTAGTTGTACACTGGAAGAGTTTTCAATAATTTTTTCCCATGGAGGAAAGCAAAATGTACAGAAATCTGTCAATATGATGTAATTTTGCTAAAGCATCAATAAAAATTACAACTTTGTGATATGTAAGCAGGAGAGAAAAAGAGAAGGCAAAAAGCAAAGAGAATAGGAAAAGAAAATCATTAAGAAGACTGTGTAACATAAAAACAAAGAAACCAAATAAAATAACAGGAAAAAAACATTTAGCGGAAATGGGTGACTTGGGCAATGACATGCAGTTATTAAGTAACAAAGCCGTAATATGAAGACAAATTCTGTTATTTCAAACCCATCTCTATTACCATGATGCCCATTATGTTTCATTCAAATGTTAAGTCCTGGAAGAAGTGTTTAATTCTGGCCCAATTTTGTATTCATTTATAGCACCTGGCACTTCATAGCTACTCATTAAACATTTGTATTAAACATTTGTTTAAAGAATGGAGAGAATAAGCAATGTAAGTGTATTTCAAAAGGGCAGGCCAGCCACATTGTGTTCATTTACTCACCTGGCAGGAAATGTCCCAAAGATTCTTTTCTGTTTCCTCAATCAAATTCAAACCACTTTGCTTGACATTAAAAGTGCTCAAAAGTTGAGGTTGATCAATGGGTACAAATGTACAATTAGATAGAAAAAATAAGACAGTGTTAGATCAGTAGGGTGACTACAGTTAAAAATAATTTACATTTTAAAATAGCTATAACAGAATAAGTCAAATATTCCTAGCATAAAGAAAAGATAAATATTTAAGGTGATGGATATCCCAGTTACCCTAATTTAATATTTACACGTTTTATGAATATATCAAAATATCACATGTACCCCAAAATAGTGCATCTGTTTTGTATCAATAAGAAAAGTGTTCAAAAGTTAACTCAAACTTACCAATCCATGCTTATTCCTTCCTTTTTTTTTTAACATGTCTCCTCCAATCTAGCTATTCCTGCTCTCACTGAGGCACATTTCTCAAAAACCCCTCCAAGCCTTTCCCTGGAAACTTCTTTCTCGTCTCCCCTTTGCTCCACCCTACTTGTCTTTCAAGGCCTAGGTTCTCATCTCTCTCTCCCATAACATTTTCTCTAAACAGTTCTTAGTTACTTACATTTCCATGCATTTATGTTGTACTCTTACCTACATTATCAAGCCCCTATGGCCAGGGACTATAAGCTGCTTTGCCCACCCCATAGGATGTTTTGCAATTCTTTGCACATCATAGAAGTTTAATAAATGTCTTTCCATGGTTCAAGTTTTTGTTCTATGTAACCAGGAATATTTGCCACTTGTCAATGGCAGCCTTCACGTTGCTTGTTTTGATAGTATCTGAAGCTCAGATACCCTGAATGGAATTAATTACGGTCCTGTGATTCTATTTCTCTTTCTATATTTTCTGTCCCAGTTACTGACACTATTATTAATTCAACTGTCCAAACCAAACACCTCCCATATTTGATCCCTTATTATTTTAACCTCCCACATTTAATTGGCTACGAAGTTTAATTGATTTTTCCACTGCCACACACTGCCGATTGATGTATTCCTTTCCTTCCATTCCCACTGCCAACGTCCTTGTTCATGTCCTTGAGCTTCCTGTTGTTAGGGAAGCAGCTTTCTAACTGATACCTCCACGTTCTCACTTTCTAATCCTTCCTTCAGAAGATTACAGGAGTTAACCTCAGCAACTGTCACTTTTTGTCCCCCAAACCATTAAGAATAAAAAATAAGTGTCGTGGCATGGCATTTAAAGGCCTTTCTCATTGATTCCCCTTCTAACATTTCTGCCTCACCTTGTCCCTTCCCTCCCAGACACACAGTGTTATGAACTTGAGTACGTTCTTGCCTTTCCTCGTGCTGTTCTCCCAATTTGAAATGCCTTCCGCTCTTCTCTACACATCTAAACTCTAAGAAACATGACAACATATTAGATATTATCATTATTACTACTGAAGGCTGAATTTGAATGATTATTTTTTGGTGAAGTTTATCTTCCTTTTCCCCATGAATATCAATGGGTCTTTTCTCTATTCTCTGTGCTTATTATTAATGAGTCTCCATTACAAATTTTTAACTTTTTAATATTATAGTTAGCTGGTTGCCTGTCTTTTTCTTCCTGCTCAATCATGAGGTCCTTGAGAAGAGGGACTGTGACAAACTCATCTGCATATTCATTCTCACGGCATCTAGCCCATACGTGGCACTTAGTAATTACTCTTTAATTGTTTACTGAATGCATGAAAGAATGGTTTCTCTCATTTAAGTATGCTGAGAAATTGTTACACTAAATGCTTTATATAGCCCTATTTATATCCTTCAGCCAGCAATAGCAAGTATGTGTTAGTGTGTGCGTTTAATGCATGCTTTATTTTTTTGTAATTTATATTTTTATTAGAACAATATATGTACAATGATGAAAACAGTTAAAAAATAGTTAAATAAGAAAAATTCCAGTTCCCCGGTTGTTATTCATATTGTTATTTTCAACTCTTTTAATGGTTTTTTTCTGTTTTAAAAGCATACACATCTAAATAATATGTGAATGCTGAAATTTATCAGTTTATCACTTGTAGACATTATCTATTGATTTACAATAACATGTAGTTGAGTAGTACTTAGCTCTGTCCAGTAGAGAGGACCATGATCTGAGGCCAAGCAACAGAGTTGTCTACACAGAGCCAGTTGACTCCCAAAGGAATTGAGCCTGTCACTTGTCCTGTGTTGGCTCCCTACTCTGAACCACTCAGCTGACGGACTTCTTAGATTAACTGTAATGACCATTGGATCAAGTCTTGAGGTTTTCTGTAGAGTCCACTGTAATACTTTGTTTTTCTGTTAATATCAAAGTTTTACTTAATGCCTGTGTTAAAATATTGACCTAAAATTAATTTCTTATGTTCGCATTTATTAACACATTGACTGCCACACTAGAAGAAAAATTTCTTTCCTCGGGGCCATGGAGTTTTGTTATGAAAATAGAATAAAAACTTTGAAAACAAAATGATCCTTTCTAATTTAATGAAAAATTTGTTTTTTATTATTTTCTGTGCATTAGTTATATACAACTTCAAAAATAGTTCTCGTGGCTCCCAAGCTGAAGAGATGTGTGAGTTACATATGCTTCACGAGGCCCCAGGCTCAAACTAGCATGAGTTAAATACAACTGACATTGCAGTTAATGTGCTAAATGCATTAATCTTGCATCAAAACCTTGGCAAACACTATAGATAGTCATTCATGTAACTCCATTCATTCACTGGTGTAGAATTTTGGAAAATACCAGTGCCATTTATAGTTTGAACATACATGAAAATACAAATAATGTATATGTGTATCTGTAGTGCACAGTTCTTCCTTTGAAACTTCTCAGCAAAGCATTGTAGCAATATAATTATCAGGCTAAATTAAACCTAAATTTCAGAGTAATTCAGTACATCTCCAAGAGAAGGCTTGTGGAGGTTAGTTTTTGTTTATCTTTCATCATCTGGATATATCTTCATGCCTTAAGGGGACATGGTGTCAAACATAAGCTGTGTTTGTCCTAGGCATGTTCATTTAGTCAGAGGAGGTCAATCAAAGGCTATAAGATGTCCAAAACATTTTGTTCTATACATTGGCCAAGAATGTACCACAAAGATAGAGATAAGGCAAAGAAAACAAAAACACACATGGTCTATTTCTAGATGCTCTGTGCTTAGGAAGAACTAAACAAGTTTTAATTGTTAGCATACAGAGCCAGGTAATGCTTGGTATCACCATGTGAACAGATTATTAACAGTAGTGTTGTCATCAGCGGCATCATTATTGTGTCTGAGCCATGTGTGTGAAACCTCTATGTGACTCAGAGTGATATCATCAGTGTGGGCCAGGGGGGTACTGGCAAAGACAAAGACTGAGTCCAGCAGTGGAAGTGCCAAAGAAAGTTGGCTTTTGAGTCAACATTAATCTCTACAGGATCTGAACTGGGGAAAGCCCAAGAGTGTCTTATGGCCAAAGCCAAACAAATCAAATTTTGAAGAGCATAGAATCTTTATTAAATAAAGGGGCTTCTATGCAAATTTGGAATGGAGAACAACAAAAGCGATGAGATAGAATAGTGCTCCATCTCCTAACATAGTTTCAAAAGTAAAGTGAGTCAAGTGGTTTCTGGGTTTCTTCACTAGGTATGGTTTTAGAGTGTGATTTTTTTTATCTGGCATGTCTTTGTCTATTACTTTCTTTGTGGGCTGCTGAACTGAATAGAGGCAGACATTACTCAGAATGAGGATGGAGACTGTCTGTTTTCTAGTAACAAAGCTTTATTTTAAATGTCTACTTTGCCCCCTTCTTGGGTAATGATGCAATAAAAAATATCTTAGGATGTTTATCAGCAGACTATGATGTCTTATAGATCTAGAGAGAGATTCAGATCCCTCAAGCACTGGTTAAAAACATAGGAACTAGAAGATCCCTTGGAAAAAGATGGGTTGTAAACAATGGACTTAATTTTCTGATGCCTTAAACTGCCATGGAAATTTTATTTCATTCAGAATTAGAGCATTTAAACTACTCCAAATCATTATTTTTCATTCAAAAAAATCACATTCCATAAAAAGTGCTTTTTTGCTATAAATTGCACACAAAAAAAAGCTCATGACTAGCCTATTTTATCAAGTTAATATCTTTTTTAAATAATACATATTTATATAAAATGGCATTCCTCCATTTAGCCAGAACAAAATAATTCAGTTAATTTTGAATATTACTCCCCACATGTTTACATGGAAAAGAATTAAAATGCTCTACTGGGAAACAAAAGACAATTCATTTTACTTGCACCTGGAATCTTATATGAATCATAGAAAAATATTAATTTGGCTCATATATAAGGATTTCCTCTGTATTAAATGGGAAATGACTTATCTCTGTACCTTTT
This sequence comes from Propithecus coquereli, assembly GCF_000956105.1. Classification (NCBI taxonomy): domain Eukaryota; kingdom Metazoa; phylum Chordata; class Mammalia; order Primates; family Indriidae; genus Propithecus; species Propithecus coquereli. The sequence goes on along the minus strand of NW_012151197.1, from coordinate 176,871 downwards.
CAGTCTTATTACCATTGAGTATGATAGCTTATTTTTCCCTGATGTCTTCTCTAAATGAAATTTTAGAAAGGGATTCTGATGTCCAGCATGATGTAATATTGAGTGCTGAGTCATAAATCAAGAGACCAGCATTAGGGGTTCAACTTGGCCATGGATTTGCAGTGTGGTTTTAGGTCTAATCACATAATCTTTATGGGCGACATTATCTGCACCTAGAGGAATCTACAGGGGATTGAATACAATGGTGTCTTAGGCTCCCCTTGGCATGAGCATTAGGTAAAAGCCTTTGGCCACACTGGGTATGCATTTTACCTTGGCCATCAGAAGTTTGCCCTGGACCTACCTCAGAACAGTAATATATAAGACTCCATATCACATTTTCCTTCCCTGGAGTCAAACTGTTTTCAAATTCACTTGCAGCTGGGAATGAAGAGCTCACCCAACAGGGGCATATGTTTTCTATTTGAAAAACAGATCTGCAGAGGCCATTCTAATCAGGCTCATGCACCTTCCTTTGAACTTGACAGCTCTGTAAACAAAACAATACCTCCAAACTATTCCAAACACCAGCATGAGCTGCCATACTTGATAAGTTAGTGTGTGAATCTCTCTTTCCTTTTTGCTTTTATTGGAAGTGACATATAATATTTCTGCTTTAAATTAAATCTGGCCCACATGGAGTTCTTTTACACAGAAAATGCGAGAACATGGGTTGTTGGCAGATGTAAGGTAAATATAGAACCTCTGGTGGTGTTTGGGTGCTATGAAGCTTATTCCGTGCCACAGACCAGCAATGAGTACATTGTTCACAAGTGGTGAGGCTGTGATATAGTAGTGTGGGTCCTCCAAAAGATGTGGTATTAAAATTTATGCTAATAACTCTATTGCCAATTTTATTCATGCCCACATATCTATCTAATTGTACTAACTTTTACGGACTATTTCACGTCTTTCCATTTCTCTTTTCAGTTGCTATGGAAAGAATTGGCTCATTAGTCTGGGTGGAGCAAGAAATGATGATGGTCAGTCTTGAGTTTGAAATGTATTCTGGGGTCTGAGAAAAATGGGGTTTCAATGAATTCTGAGCTCAGTTGAGTATATTCAGCAGTTTAAGTTAAACTATACTAACCCAAATCACATGAATTGGCAGAAATAAAAACAAGTTAGCTCTTTGTGGGGCAACAGACTTATTACCCCTGGCAGTGAAAATACAACTAGTTGTATTTTGTTCAAAACATAGTAAACTATGTAATGACATTACCAGTTGAAACATAACTTGATTATGGATGTACAGTTTTGAGTCCCTATGGGCTGTCTTCAAAACTTCTTAGTTTACATTTCCTGCTCACTTATGTGATATTGATCCAGCAAGGAATTAATGAGGACCTATTATGTGTTAGGCACTTTGTTAGTTGTTGGGGATATAAATATAGCTCAAAATTGACTGGAATTCTAGGAGCTCTAGAGTTTAGGTACTGTGTATCATCTATTGGTTGCCAGATAATAATTGTAATTTGACCTCTGAGGTTCTTTGTGGGGGACGTCTTAATGACTTCTCTGTTACATTTATGGTGATAACTCTGAGTTCTTGGAATGTATAGGTCCATCCTGCACTTTGGGAATTGGGTGAGGTCCCCTGGAATGTTCTAGGAACCCAGTATTGACATTTGCTAATGAATCTAGTATTGAATTCTTTTCATGAGTCTTAAGGGCCATGGTTTCAAAGTCTTTTCACTAATGAATAAGGAAGAGGAGTTTGGAGGTGGGGGGGGGGAAGCAAACGCAAATTTTTCTGCTTATGATCATGCAGTTGTTTCTGGAAAGTAAAGAGGAAGACCCAGGTGGAAACACTCAGAGTTTGTAGTCCATAAAAGTTTCTTTGATTCTGTTTGTGGGTGATGAAGAGACTAAGAACACTGTGCTTTATGGAAAACTAAGACAAATTCTTATACACCTAAAGGGTTCATTTATAAACAATTTTTCTTTTATTTCTTGTGCTGTTTTTGAGAAGTGTATACTTCTGGATATATATTCATTTTACCTCAACTTTAATTTTTGGCATGACGTTGATTATATCCTTTTATTATTTCATTAATGTCAGTAGGATCTTTAGTGGTATCT
>NW_012151197.1:156673-173400 GCF_000956105.1 Propithecus coquereli | reverse complement strand
TTTTGCAGAGATGGGGTCTTGCTCTTGCTCAGGCTGGTCTCAAACTCCTGGCCTGAAACAATCCTCCCACCTCGGCCTCCTAAAGTGCTAGAATTAGAGGTGTGAGCCACCACGTCCAGCCTTGAAACATCTTTCAAAATTTTTTGTCACAGTCTCTCTCTTCTTTTCTTTTGGAATTTCAATTACTTGTATGTTAGAACCTTTCAGTATCTCCCATATGATATTTTGTACTTTACATAAATTTTTCTTTTCAAGTTTCAGTATATGTATTGCTTTTTGATCCATGTTTCATTTTATCAATTCCCTCTTCAGCTGTTTATAATGTTATTAAAATCATTCATTCAGTTCTTAATATCTGCCATTGTTTTTTTCAGCTCCATAGTTTTCATTTAATTTTTAAAAATAAGTTTTTGTAGTATTCCAAAATTTTTCTTATTGTTTTAAAAAAATTTCTTGACCATGTTACTCATCATTATTTTTTATGCCTGGTATCTTTATATTTAAGGTATCCCATGGATCTCTTTCTATTATATTTCCTCTTGTTTTGGGTCATTTGTTTTGGCCATCTTATTTTTGGTATTCTATTTTTTGTTGAAGACTAGATAACTGTATTTGATAATTTTTAGAGGTATTTTGGAGCCCTGGTTTGTTTTTATCTTTCTGTAGAAAGGATTTCTCATTATTTCTGGTTGGCAGCTAAATTACAGTCACTAACAATCTCATATCACCTTAATCCAATTGGGGATTAAGATTATTTGCATCCGGATCCAGTTTCTATGACTTCTTGGGTACTTTCAGTTCAACTTTCTTTCATTAGGTTTGGTCTTTGAGATACCAACCAAAACATCAAGGTGTTTACCAAGGATTTTCCTTGGCATTCAACATGCTCTAATTTTTGTCCTTGTATCAATTTGAGTCTAGAAAAATTTGTAATCATCTTCTCATCCTCTTGTTTTCCACTTTGAAATGGACAAAAGCCTTGATAGGAAAAGTGAAAAACAAATGCCAGGATCATTTCTCTGTACTTTCCTCTTTTACTGATTTATTTATTTTTGGATTGTGATTCTGCACATCCTCACTTGCCTTGATAGCTCTCCAAAGCTTTTAAGTAGATTTTAAAATATTTTCTCTTGTTGCTTTTTAAAAGGGTGGGAATGGGCCAGATCTACTTAATCCACCTTTTCCTGGAACTAAACCCAAAACTATAATCATGATTTAATGTACCTATTCTCTTTTGTCCACAATCATCTCTATTTTCAGAAATGTACTCAATTCCTCAAGCCTAAAATATAGGAATCATCCTTGATTTGTCCCTTTTCATACATCTCTTATCCAATTCACAAGTATGTTCTGTCAGTTCTAATTCCAGAATATTTTTTGAAATTTTTTGTCTTCATTGCTATCGGCAATTCTATGCCACCTTTCTTTTTCTTCTGTTTCATTAAAATAACCTACATACTGGTGTCCTTGCTGCCTTTCTGTCCTACTACCATTCATCCTTCACAGAGCAGCAAGAGTCATTATCTAGTAAATAACCTCCTTTCTTTAATGTAAATAACTTTACAGTGGCTTGAATTTAGGAAAAAATCCACTCCTTAGCATGGCTTCCAAGGCCCTGTCTATTGTCCAACCTCATCTCATGCCCATTCGCTCCTTTGAAGCTACATGTCAGCTACAATGGCCCTTTACATTTTCTTAAACACAACTTGTTTACACATAATCTCTTTTTTTCTTTTACAATTTCTTAAATGTGCGAAGCTATTCCTCTCCCCCTTTCCCTGTCTTTATTCAAGCTAGTCCCCCTGTCACTCATGTCTGTGAGTTGAGTGCTTTTAACTCATCGGGTAGTCACTTAAATGCCACATTAGTGAGGTTTCCCACATTACGTAATGTAGATATTATGCCATAGAAAGGTAGAAGAAAGGTAAACAAAAGTGAAGAAATGAGTGGTCAGGGAATACTTTAGGGGGAGCTAAATTGGAGTATAAACTGTACACAAGCACAGGGTTGATGCCAAGCTTTGGGAGGGGACCAGCACTGAGCAATATGGAAAATGTGCTTGAGAGGTAGAGCGTACCTCATGCCATGAAGAAACTTGGGAGACAGAGAAAAGAGTTGAAACTTGACATATAGTAAAAGTAAAAGAGGGGGAAGAGGAAAGGTGATTTGATGAAAGCAGAGGGTAAAGCAGATTAGGTTGGCAGTAATGTGGGAGGTAGCCTGGGGGTTAGGGGGAATGCTGAGATTAGTGAAGTCAGCTTGGAGGCTGCTCTGGTCATCCAGGTGTAAGGCAATGTGGCCCTAGATGAGGGAGACAGCAGTCAGGATGGACAGGACATGGATTTCCAAGGGCAGTTTGGCAGAACTTGATGACTGATGGGATATAAAAGATTAAGAGGACCAATGAGTCGAAGGCGGCTCCAAGACTTTGTGTGTGGGGGACTGGGAGTGGGGAAGTGAGGAGAGAGAATAAGTTTGCCATATTTACAAGTTGCTTTGGAGGTAACAACAAATGACACTACGGCAGAACTGCCAAGGAAGAAGTGGAAAATAAGGAAGTTTTACCTTCAAAGGTGAGGGTAAGCCTAGAGGTGTGGCGAAAGACATCAGTGTCCCAGAAGCTAAGAGATGTCTTTTGGAGTTTGCCACCTTCCCTTGAAGAGTCAGCAGCCAGACAGAGCAAAACCACAACGTCTGGCCTTAGAATGTGGATTATAAGGCCCAGCAATCTCACGGTGCTCATCTGTTTCTTGACTTCCTTTTTCTGTGAGAAGATAGCAAAGACTTTGCAGACCATGAGCAAGATAAGGGGAGGTCATAGTCTGGAATCCTCCTGCTACGGTTTTCTAACATATTTGGCTTATAAAACCATAAGTGTGTTTTTGCCCCAAGTACTTTTTAAAAATTTTTTAAACCCATATATATTTTGAAGTCAATTTAATCCATATGTTTCTGATTAATTTATGCTTAGCTCATCAAAATGTTGTTTTAAGAAGAAAAGCTTATAAAAAAAACAGAGTCATGCTTCACCAGCCACTGATGAAATCAACTCCAGAAGACTGTAGCTTAGTCACAAAATCAGATGGACTAAGGGTACAATGGGTTCCAAAAGTTGGAAACTCACTGTTGTGACCCTGGTAAAAACTGAGTGTGTTAAATAATTGGGTGGTGAAACTCAGTTTTTTGTTTTTTGGGTGTGTTTGTTTTTGATTTCTGGATATGTTTATTTGTTCTTTGTATTAACTATGATTGCTTTACTTGGTTTTTTAGACAGCTTCCAGGTTGCTGTTTATAAAACTAAGCGGGGAGGAGGCTGGGACATGGTATAAAATGAGAAGTCTGTTTTCATGATGGGTATAGGTGATTGTGCTTTTGTCAGTTGAAAGGCATCTGTGCAGGATAGGTCATGAGGATTTTAACAGGCAATGTATATATTTCATGTATTTGGACCGTAAAGATGGAATTACCATGTATGAATCATAAAGATGAAATTAGGGTATATGTCTTTGTCACTGCATTTGAGAATTAGAAACAAAATAGTGTTCAAAATAATTCATTTGAGATTACCTATATCTCAGAAAAATCTTAAAAGAAAATAAATATTGGGTGTATTCCAGAGTTAGAATTTAGACTTTTTTTTCCCAATGACAGAAGAGTTTCATGGAAATTGTAAACAACTCTCAACAAAAATACAATGTTGTCTACTTTATTTGAACATTCCTGTAGCATTACTAATAGCTTAAAATTAGCAGCTCTCTCTCTCTCTGACCATTCCTTCTCTATTCTCTTTGCAGATATAATTTTATCTTCTTTCTCCCTCAATGTTGGTTTTAGCCTTATTTTTCTTCTCTTTTTACTCCTCACATACTCTTTGGGTGGTCTTAGCCACGCTAAGATTTGATGGTCATACATGAACTAATGACATCCAAATTTATATTCCAACTTTAGCCCAACTTCTCTTATTATAGACTTGTGTATCCAAATACTGCCATTTAAATGTCCAGTGGAATAAAAAAGATGAACGGGCCCCAAATGGAACTCAATTTCATTTCTCAGTTTCTTCTTACTTCTCCTTTTCCCTTGTCCTGTAAACTCCACTGTGATTTTTGGTATCATTATCCATCTTTTGACCCAAACTGAATACATGGTCAGGCAAGATGCTTCCCTCTTGTTCACTGCCAACATCTAATCAGGCATAAACCTTTCCACACTATCCCTTAAGTGATTTTTCGATTTTTCCTCTTTTGATCATTTCCACTGCCACTGACAGGAGGCAAGAGACTCCCAGCTAGAATGATTTTTGTTTTTCTGATCTTGATCTTCTCAAAAAAAAAAACAAAAACAAAAACAAAAAACCTCATTGTTGCCACTACCAACTTTCCAGGACACAAATATATTAATAGTCACTTTTCTCAGCTGCTTAAAACCTTTAATATTCTCTATTTTCTATGTGATAAAATCCAAACCATTGTGTGTTATTTCTAAGATACTTCATGATTGTCCCCCATTTACACCCTGAAGCTCATTTCCTTCCACTTTCATTCTCTCACACTAGATTCCCACCATACTGGATTTCAAGGTCAAGTTCTTCAAACTTAACATCTTTTTTTGTAGACCCCATGCTCTTACACATAATGTCCCTTTTGCTTGGAACATTCATCTTCTCTCTTTGCCTGGACCACTTCTATATATTCTCTGGGCCTGGGCTTAAATTAACTTATCCTTCTGTTACATCTTTTCCCCATACTCTGTAGGAGCCTCTGCTATTTTTCTATCATAATATTCAGGATACTTGATTTAATTTTAATTGTTTGTTTAATTGTAGGCCACCCCACAAGAACATAAACTCTTTGAAGGCAAGATTTTTGTTATTCTTACCACTGAATCCTCAACTCTTAGCACAGTCAATACCTGTACATAGTAAGTTTTCAATAAATATTTGTTGAACAAATGCATGAAAATCTTTTTCACATCTCTATACTTTCACACACATTGTTTCTTCTGTCTCAAATTCCTTTTTCTTTGTCCCATTTGGTCAGTGAACCCCTACCTTTGCTTTGACAATTCATTAATATCTCACAGAACTGGTTTCTATAATATACACTCTGGGAAATGTTGATCTAATCCAACTCTCTCCTTTGACATACCAGGAAACTGAAGGCCAGAGAAATAAAGTTACTTATTGAATGTCAGACAGCTGGCTATATTGGAAAACAAGAATGCAAGTATATGCCTTAATATGCCATAATTTTCTAAACAATTATAATCTAAAAAATTTCACCAATTTGCACTTGATTTCACTGATAAAAATAAAAGCCTTGTTGTTTTTCTGTGACATCAAATCACATCTTCATTTACCATTTGCTAACAGGGACACATTTTTTAGTCCATTTTTTGATTCATCCAATAACAAAAGAAAATCAGATAGTAAGGGATGAGTACTCATGCCATTGATAATGGGAGAATTAGAGCATTAACACAAGGATGAAGTGAGCTGAACAGTCTGAGTACATTTTTCCACAGTAATAAAATGATCAGTGCTGCACATCATCAAAATTTGGTCTTTCCTTGGGAATTTGATGTTTATTTTAACCAACACTTTTTAAAAAAAATATGTTGCTCCTCCCTAAAGATGTAAAATTTCACCATTTATTAAGTCTTCTTGGCTGAGTCGAGCATTGTAGCATCCACATTCTCACATGTAAAATATTTCCTAATCACAGCAAACGTTTCACATCTGCTCTGGATAACTGGCCTCAAACCAAGAAATAGAAGCATTCTTAGAGGATATTTGTTGATTCCCAGCCAGTCTCCTTGACATTGGAGAAGAACCACAGTGAAAGGGACCCCTCCCCCACCGTCCTTTCTTCTCCCCAAGTATTTCTTCTTTTGGTTACTTAACAACACTCCTTTACATAGAAAGCACACCCCTCTATGCTAATATTCAGGAACCGGGCCAGAGTTCCAGTTGTGTTTTCAGTTCTGTCTACTCTTTCCACACCCATTGGAAAGCCAAGAACAGATATGTGTGACTTCCAATTACTTCTTGGCTATCCTAGTCTCACTTTTACCACATGGAAATTCTTTACCCATTATAATCAAACTTAACTCCAACACTTAATAAACACTCAAGCGGTGATTTACAAAGATTCAGCTAATATTCATTTTCTTGTTCTGCTCTTATTTATTGAAATTATTCTCTATTGTAGTCTCAATTTTATAGTCTCATTCTGTTGTGTTTTTGGCTAAACTGTAAGAGCAAATGAGAAGAGACTCTTGTCTGTCTCTGGAGTGAAAGGGAATGGAATTGTCCCAAAGATTATTCACATTGGAAATGATTTTCATTGTGCTTTCATTATGATCCAACTTTTTCTATTTATTGGAAGCCAGAGTTCAGCTAGTGATGAATCTCTTAGCTTGTGAGCCATTTTCATTACTATCACCTGGTTTCCAGGCATAACTTTAAGTGACAAAGTGAGAACATTGTTGACAAAGTCTTAGATAGGGTAATTCATTAGCAAAGAAAGGAAGATTTTAAAACAGAACATATTTGGTGGCAAGTGACAGAAAAATCTAACTTAGATTGTCTGAAAACCTAATTCACAATTAAGCCAAAAAGAAGATGCACTGGATTAGAACTTAAAAGATCTGAGGTAGTTTGGCTTCAGACATGGTGGGATAGAAACTAACAGAATGCCATCAGTTTTAGGGAGACCTAAAGGTCAGTATCTAGCCTGAGTGTGGGAATGTGTTGGGGGTCATGCTGGCTGCGTCTGTAATGGCTGCCAGTTTTGTGCTCGAGTAATGAACTGATGATGTGTCTATGAGTACTGGGGATTTTAGCCACAGTGGGAAATGCAGTCCTTTCTCTACTTCTTTATTCTCTTCTAGACTCCCTGCTCCTGGAGCTTTGGGCATTTTTTCCAGCTCAATTCCCACAGATAAGCTCATCCCCAGGCAGATGGAAGACATTTTTCTGTTTGAAAAAATAACTATGTAGTACGTGAATAAATTCATTTTTGGTCAAGATATTAAAGTCTACAATAGAAGAACAGTCCCCTCTAGTCTAGTCTACCCTCTAGACTTTGACTAAGTGAATCATGTGAATAAAATGGATTGAAAGTACAACAGTGGTGGGCTCCAGAAGGTCACCTGTTTTCTTTTGTACTTCATTCTCACACAGAATCTCTCTCCATTGTGACAAAATGGCTTCCAACATGTCCATGTGTACATCTCATCCCTTCAGTAACCTCAGTAGAAAAGAGAGTGCTTCCTAGAGGTTTTTCCAGCAAAAGTTGTGAAATTGACTTTGACTGGACTGACTTGAGTCACATGCTTAACTTGAACCAATCAATAACAGTGGGTATGTGTGAAAGATGCTGATTGGCCAGACATAGCTCATATGCCTTCTCCAAGCCTCTTGGAATAAGAATAGGATTAAGACAATTTTACATAGGATTATCTAAAACTTGTTACCATATGAAAGGGGGAAAATATTCTTGGCAGATGAGGTAACTCATGCCCACTAAGGTCTCATAACTGTCTCTATTGAGACATATGTCCCACTTTTTTTTTTTTTTTAAAAAAGAACAAACCCTATATGAAAAGAACCAGAATAAAAATATCTTGAGGGAAAGACTTAAAGTCTGTTTCTGTGACTGTTGTCATTGAAGACAAATCTGATAGCTTAATAGTGAAACCATGGCAGCCCCAGAGACCCTTATCAGAAGCTAATCATTACTTGAAAATGAGATGACTGTGCTCACAGGTGGTTTTTTGTGGAACTGAGTCATGTCTGTGAACAGAGATATATTTTGGCATCACCTTTAAGGACAAAGCATAATAATGACCTATTATCTACCTTTATTTCCTACATTTATTTTTGGTAATGCAAAAGGCACACCTGGGGATTTCCAAGGGGATATGGTGAGAGCCAAGCAACTATTATTGTATTTCCTGAAACAACGTGAAAGTAAGACCCATTGCATGCCTCTGCCCATCAGGAAATTGCATCCTTCTTCCCCTAGATAAGGGAAGAAAAGGCTGGAGGGGAGGGGCTCAGATTTTAGTAGTGAGGTACCTTAGGAGAGAGAGAGAGACTAATCAAAGAGTGTGTTTCATCTCCTTTCTACCCTCTAGACTTTGACTAAGTGAATCATGTGAATAAAATGGATTGAAAGTCGAACAGTGGTGGGCTCCAGTAGGTCAGTATCTAGCCTGAGTGTGGGAATGTGTTGGTGGTCATGCTGGCTGCATCTGTAATGGCTGCCAGTTTTGTGCTCGAGTAATGAACTGATGATGTGTCTATGAGTACTGGGGATTTTAGCCGCAGTGGGAAATGCAGTCCTTTCTCTACTTCTTTATTCTCTTCTAGACTCCCTGCTCCTGGAGCTTTGGGCATTTTTTCCAGCTCAATTCCCGCAGATAAGCTCATCCCCGGGCAGATGGAAGACATTTTTCTGTTTGAAAAAATAACTATGTAGTACATGAATAAATTCATTTTTGGTCAAGATTTTAAAGTCTACAATAGAAGAACAGTCCCCAAATGCTCTCCAGGCTGTGAAGAGAAGCATGAGCCCACTTGAGTTGAAGTGGAATCTGTCATCGTCGTGGGAAACTTTCATTGCAGGAAGGAATACTGCCTACAGGCAGCACTTTACCAGTAGGAGCTGCATAAAAGATGATGAGGCTCCTTCATTCACTGTGTGCTCAGATGGAATGAGAAACCACTGAGCCTCTTTCCCCAACATGTTCTTCCTGGTTTCCTGCTCTTTCCTTGGCTGGGCCCAGGCTTGTCCCTAACTGCTTGCTTTGTTCCATTTCTTCACTTCCATCTTCCCTCAGGCCTCTGTGTCTGGAACAATCTCCCCTTTGCAGTCTGTCCAGCCAACTGCCTCTTTTGCTAACCTGTCCTTGGTACTTTATCTTTGAAGACATTCAATTCTACCTTTTCACTAAGGTCAGAGGTTTGGAAGAAGGGAAGGCTCAAAGCAACCTTCAGGTGAAGGGAAAAATAAAAATAATTACTTCTTAACCTTTAGAGACCCTCACCTCCATACTATTTACTCTGTTCAGTGAGTAGTTTCTTCTAAACAAATTTAAAAAGATTGTCATTCTAATTTAATAAATAATTGCAACATATATAACAACAATTTCTATAACAGTTTCTAGTTAATTTCACGTCCTTATCTCCTTCAATCCTCAAGTGATTATTCTCTTTTTATAGACAGGAAAACAGATTCAGAATATATGTCTTGACAAAGACACACAGCGGTAAATGATCTTTCCACATATATCAGACTCTTCCGATTACTAGCAATAGGTGGGAGAATGGACAATAAAAGGCGATTGCTTTTATTAAAGAAAGAAAGTTGGTGAGTTTTCATGGGTCAGAGAAAGGCTGCGTAAAAAGATTGCTATTTTTACCTTTTAAAAATGTACCAGAGTTTGAGTCCCAAAATTTCGTATTCACCATTTCGCATTTGATATTCTCTACTTGGATTTTGGGCAGAGGTAGCACCTCTCATATATATGCCCCTCAGAGCAGTACCCATCTACTATACCATTCATCCTGATTTTAGAAGCTTCTGGTTTTATGTACGGTCCTCTCATCCATGTGCCAAACAACCAACTTATCCTAGCTTATTTAAGATGAAAAAGGTTGATTCCTACTTGAGCCAGCAGATAGCTAAAATAACTTACACATATACTTTCAATGTGGGCATCCGTACTGCCTTTCAGTATTTTCTCATTTTGTCATTCAATTCTAGGACTGATAACTAAGGAATTTATTCCTGTTTTCATTCTATATTGGTCCCCATTGCAGGAAATTCAATAACACTGTGAGGTTTTCTTAATGTCCAATTAGAACTTTGTTTTCTTGTGTAGTAGACAAGTAATTTCTTCCTGACTTTAAGTAGGCATTATATTTCATTCCTTCCCCCCATCCCCAACTTTGTCTATTTAAAGATATAGGGAGGAATCTGAGTCATGATATATATAAGAAACATTTTATATATGTTGTTTAAAATTGACACACTGGGGGAAAAATCACTAAAACTTTGTAAAATGCATTGGGTTTTCCCCCAAGTATAAAGCCTCATGGTTTGCCCAATAATTAGAGGCAAGCAAATGATTATCAAGTACTATTGAGGGCTTTGTTCCACAGGTGAACACATGGAAATGAATTTCATGCTCTTGGCAATGTTTATGTATCTGCATGAAATCCATGGGGCAGTCCCACCAGAACAGAAATAATTAAACCCTTTGTATGTGTTATTTCACAGCTTTTTCAAGATTTTGCCAAGAATGAAAACTGCGACAACTGCTGGTAGATCAAAATAGTGATTTGAGGCAACCTGGAGGTAGATGTCTTTTAAGGGTAAAGAGACAGATTATGTAATGTGGTTTGATTGGATGTGAAAGATGGGATGTCTACACCTCAGAATGAAGTGAGAAATTATCAGGGATAGTTTATCCTTGAGCTGGACAAAATTGAAAAACCATTTATAAAATGGAGCAAATGAAAACATAAGCTAAATTATCAAGTGGTAAGAAAAAGTTTCATGGTACAGAGATTATGCCTAATGAAATATGTAGTAGCCACACCATGGTTTAATTCATTTGAAACTTGTTTGGACAATAAGGGATGAGCTAACAAACACTATTTCTTTGGTGACAGATTTCTGATGAGTAAAGATATGGTTCGGGCAAAAAAAAAAAAAGTGCATTAATTCACATGCTTAGAGAATGGGCTAACTTTTTAAAGTCTGATGTTATGGGAACAGAGACACCCATTGAACCTTGTGAAGAGGTGGAACAATGCCAGAAATGACTTGAGAATCATGGAGTTGTCCTTGTTCTCCTAAATAAGATTCTCTTTATCTACACATAAAGAGATGTGTTGTACATGGGAGGGAGTGAAGGTGGTCATTCCTTTGTGTGTCAGGAAAGCATGTTTATTCAAAAAGAAAAATGAGAAAGAAAAGAAAAAAAGAGAGCACGGGGAAGAAAGAAAGGAAAGAAAGGAAAGAAAGAATGAAAGAAAGAAAGAAAGAAAGAAAGAAAGAAAGAAAGAAAGAAAGAAAGACAAGCAACAGTATGTTATTGTTTTATCTTTTAATGTCTGTTTTGTTACTTTAAGAACTCTTATATTGATTTTGATTCGATTTGTTCCTTCTCATTTAGGACTGCAACTCTATATACAGTAGCAGGTATGGGAAACAAGAATATTAGAAAAGTATCCCTACTATTTTCCATGAAACTTATGCTACTTTGTTTAAATAAATAAGAAAATCAATGAGTGTTAAATTTCCAAGGGAAAGATAACTACATTCATTCCATCACTCTTTGACAATGCTCAAATTTCCCAGAGAAAAATAGAAATTCTCATTATAGAAACCTTACATCTGGGCTTTGGCTTTCATACCCTCAGAGTTAAGTTTCCTCTCTTAGCATCAATATGGGAGTTGACAGCTGGCAATCTTATCTTTGTCCTTTTGTTGCTATGAAAACCACACTGCAGTTGACTTTAGCAGTGCTTGCCCAGCTGGTAGCAGTGCCAGTGAGGATCCAGAGTGGGAGATTCACCATCTTTTCTACCCTCAACACATACAAGTGAGATCTGTACTCAGGGTTAGAAAAAAGATTCTTAGGACATTTTGGTAATTATGATTTAGTCCAAAGGCACATGTGGACATCTTTGAAAGAAATTGTGAGCATATTTCTTTGAATTGCTAAGGGATACCAGAGTTCTTATAAACACCTATTTGTGAAGAGATCTAAAGCACCTTCAAAGTGTTCATCTTCTTCTTGAAATGTGGTTCCCACTAATGCTGGGGGGGAACAGAACTTCCTATTCCCCTTTGCACAATGATTTCTTTGACTGCTTCCATTTGACCTGGATGTTTTCCTATAGTCCTAAAGGTGCCACTTGTTATAGATGGTAGTGCATCTGTCTCCTCTAGTTTGCAAATCCTGTCATTCAATGAGAGAATGCATCCCTTGACATTCCATGTATGTTGTGTAAAATGTCTTAGAAATTTCCAAGTTTATAAATTCTGAGCAGTGGTGGGAAGTGGTGAAGAGCATGGACCATGAAGTCAGACTGTCTGGTTCAAATCCTGGTTCTGCTGCTTCACTGCTATGCCACCATGGATAAGTCCTTTAATCTTTCTGTGCCTTAGTTTTCTTTTCTTTTTTAAATTTCAGAATATTATGGGGGGAGGGGACAAACATTTAGATTATACATATGGCCGTTGTACTGCCCGAGTCAGAGCTGCAAGCTTGCCCATCCCCCATACAATGTGCACTGCACCCATTAGATGTGAATTTACTCATCCCCTTCTACCCCCTCCCACCTGCCTGACACCCAGTGAATGTTACTTCCATATGTGCATATAAATGTTGATCAATTAGTACCAATCTGATGAATGCCCAGCCTAGAATTCTGTATCCCACAAAACTAAGTTTCGTATATGAGAGGAAAGTAAAGTCTTTCTCAGACAAGCAAACACTGAGGGAATTCATCAAGATAAGACCTGCCCTGTAGGAAGTACTCAGAACTGCATAATTCACAGATCAGCACCATAAACACTTACCAAGGTAAAATGTGCCTTCATTTTCTATCAACAAAATGGAGAAAATATTAGTACCTTTTTGGCAAAGTTGTTGTGAGGCTTAATGGTACAGCCTTGCTGTGCCTGTGAGCTCCTCTAGCTGTGGAAGACCAGTAATATGTATGAGTATCTAGGATATTCCTAGGACAAAACCAGGGAAACTCTCCTTAGACATTTCCCTGGAATATGCCTTTTATTATCCCAATGCTTCCTATAGCCAGGTCCACACTGGTCTCCTAGCTTAAGCCAAGTCTACTGCTGCCTGTTCATGGATATCAGTCATCCAGTTGAGCTAGAGCTCACAAGTAGCTAGTAAAGGTTTCACTGTTGTCATACATGTAATCCTTATTGATGGACAGAAGGTTTCAGCAATTTTAAATGCCCAGATCCTTTTCCAATATGTACTTAAAATTAGATCCAGAGTGATGAAGCAAAGAAGCAACAGATGTTGCAATTGCACATAATTCTTTTTGTTTAAAAAGCATGGAATATTGGCATTCTAATGGTAGAGCATTCATCTATTTCTAGAATATACAAAGGGGCACATCTAAGTATAGTCTAGCTGCACCAGTAATTGTAAATAGTGGATGCTTTCAAGTGAATATATGCCAAAATGTCCATCTATCATCTCTGCAACAATGACTGTGAACTTTAAATATCTTTTAAAAATTTGTTCACTACTGGTTCTTTCCATCAACCTATTAACAAGTGCACTTTAGCCCATGAATCATATCACTTTTTTTGGAACTGGAAGGGGGAAAGTCATGTCATCTAAAACATGATTTATATCAAGGAATGTGAAATAATTTCTGCCCAAAAATATAGCACTTGCCAATATTCTAGGTTCAGAAGGCCATCAGGTTTCCTTGCAAATGTTTGCAACTGTATATAATCTATTGCCATCTATCAGGTGTATTTTATAGCTGATAGATCCTAAAATCCTAAAATTCTGAAACATTATTGGAAGTAAACTTGGAAATCATTTAATCCTACCCCCATTAAATATGCTGAAATTTCAAACCAGATACCTTTTTTTAGTTGATTGACTTACATGCTTTCTGCTCTTTTTTAAAAATAAAGTTTTTTTTCCAAGCTCCTTTAAATCATCTTCTTCCCATATTTACTAAAAGCAGTGATGAAGTCAAAGGTCATTGTACTGGGCAGATGCCTGTGGATATCAGATTCCTAGGAAGACCAACTTACAGCTTTGAGGGGGTCCAAATTCCTTGCTAGCGACTACATTCATGTCCAGCGTCTTTAGCCCCAAGAGCTCAAAAACAACTTTTTTTTTCTTCTTAAGCATTTCTCTTTTGTTTGTAGTTATCTTTAGTAACTCTTGTTATAGTAGGTCATTTTCCATGCTTCCTTTTCTGCTAGTTTTAATTTTTTTGAAATACATGAAACTGTTCGAAATAGTAATATATTATAAAATACCACCCCTCCCACTGTCTTGTGATTTGTAGTGTTCCTTATCACATAGTGATTATTTTCATAGTCTCTGGAAATCTCATGGATCTCTTCAGAATTTGGTGAACTGGGCAGAGTGGATCTTTCAAAGACAGTAATGGTTGTGACTATCACTTTTTCGAGGTGAAAAGTGTTCTCTTATTCAGATGGTGCTGGGCATCTGCCAAGCCACTGACTTTGCTTCTGCTTTAGCAGACTTTGAGCTCAAAAGTCCCTCGGACAGACATGAAGTTGAGCTTCTCCTTTCCCTAGGCTTGATTTGATTTTGGACATATTACTTGACCCTTTTGACTCTCAATTTTTCCCTCTGTGAAATGGGAACCATGATGCCTAATTCAGTGGTTGCTATGAAAATCCAATGAAGCAATACAAAACATTCCATGCAACTTCCGGGCACGTAGTGGGGGCTCTGCAGCCTCAGTGCCTTTGGGGTGGGTTCACTTTAGAAGTTTTCAGAAATCCAAAAGTGAATTCTATGATATCTGCCTTACTTGGACACAAAATGAAAAACAGAAAAGCCTCCTCACCCTATGGGTGGGGTATTGTTGCTTTATATTCTAATTCTTTTTAATAAGTAAAGGGCGTCTTAAATGTGGTGGGAAAGGGCAGTCCACATGGCGGGAAGTCATGTAACACAAGATACGCTTTATTACATGGCTTGTTTCTGTACCACAGATGTGCACACAGATGTGGTCATCAGCGGAGATAACTAGTTTACAAGCCCTCCCTGGAAACTCCTCATAGTTCTTAGTAGAAAAGTGACTTTCAGCCAAGCCCTGCACTGAAGCTCAGCCCATGATTAAAGCATTTCCAACTGTTCCACTCTGAAAAGAATCAGAAGAGAGAAAGGCCCAGCAGTGCTTTTCCAGTCAAGGTGCGAGACCAGGGGTCACCTCAGAGGCCAAAGTCTATTAAAACAAGTTTCTGTTGTGGCCTTTTCTTTCTGTCTGGCTTTCCCTCCTTCTCTCCCTCCCTCCCTCCTTCCTTTCTTTCCCACCTCCTTTCTTTCCTCTTTCTTCCTTTTTCTTTCTTTCCTTTCTTTCTCTTGTCTTCTGTTTCTCCTCCTTCTCTCTCTTTTTTTTTTCCTCCTCTGTCCTTCTCCTCTGTCCCTAATAGAAAAAAAATCACGTTATGTCAAGGAAACACTGTGCGACATCTGTGCATTATGGGGCATGTTAATCTGGAGAGAGCACATCCGTTCACTTTCTGAATTTTGTAACTCCTTTATGATCTTTATTGGTGACATGTGAAGGAGGTGTTACACCGATGTCTAAGACAGCAGCTTAGCATAATAAATAGACTATGTTTAGGAGCCCAATAAAAAACCTGGGTTCAACCCTGCTCTTTCTTATTTTGAATAATATGGTTTTCCCAAACAGAGTAGTTCTGAGAATTAAATGAAATAAGTATATGAAAACAATGTGTCTCTGTAATACAGATGGACCTATGACTTGACTTAAGTCCTGCTCTCTAGAAGTAGAGCCTGAGAAAGGGACTCAGGTTCATATTATCTGTTGGGATAGGGATCTCAGGAGAATGAGGAGGGAAGGAAGCAGATCGAGTGTGGGAGGAGCTAAGCTAGGATGCTGTCTCTGCTGGAGTCTGGGCTTAGCCTAGTCCCATGGAGAGCTCTGGAGTGCAAATTACACCATGGAGTCGTCCCTACCTTGATGTGGTTGGCTGGCCTTTTGTGTTCTCCATGTTGGTCAGTCCTTGGCAGTGGGCTGACCCAAGGGTGGGGTTGGGGATGTGACCTGCTATGCAAAAATCTCCCACTTGTCCAAGGGAAATTCTCTGGAGAAGGGTGCAGTTGTCAGCCAATAACAGCCAACATTTGCAGCATCTTGGGGAGGTGTACCAGTCTGGTGAAGGGCATTGGCTTGGCTACCAATAGCATCCACTACAGGGCTCGGTAAATGGTAGCTAAAGGTAGTATAATTTTTGGCTGCTGTTTGTCTAGTTCAAGTCCTTTACTGTGGGAGGTCAATGTGTTCCTATTGCAGTAGTTTATGGCCTTCTCCACATATGGAAAAGCAGATTAATTTTTTGCAAAATGTCTAAGCTGTTTTCTATAGGAAGCCTTCTCCATTCACCCAGACTGAATTCTCGATCAGTTGCCTGTGATGATTGACTGACTGGAATAAAAACCATTCATGGCAACCTATTGACGGTTTCCATTGCTGGAGAATGGGTAGGAGTCTTTCAAGTACAAAATGCCTTAGAGCACTAATGCAGTCCTATACAAGCTTAGGCTTTTTAAAATCCAAAATCATTGCCTACAAATAAAGGTAGTATAAAGTAAAATGCTAATGGAAACCGAGCAAGAATGGCTATCGTAGAAGAATCATTAACCAGACTTGAATTTGTTTCGGTTTCTCCAAACATTTGGTCTGTACAGTAGTTTATGATGAAAAAAGTTTTGTTTAAAATTTCTCAGGGCACTTGATTGACATTTTTCCGTCTTCCCACCTCAGTGATTATGTATGGGCAGAGGGGGCTGGGGGATTTACAGAAGACATTGCCTAGGTTTAGTTTTTAATCTGTAAGCCTGGCCATGTCAAAGCGAGGATAGGCAGGGAACAAGGAAAATGGCAGTAGAAACCTGAATTCAAACTATACCCATGGTTGTTTCATCTTGCTCTG
>NW_012151197.1:150015-155526 GCF_000956105.1 Propithecus coquereli | reverse complement strand
TATGTTTACAAAGATTCAGAATCCACTTTTCTATTAGATAGCCCTATAAGATGCCTGCACACCAGTGGAAAACAGAAATGTTTGGATAATACCTACATTATTCTTCTTTTGGCACAAAATATCTTTATATACATAAACACAAATAAGTCACAAGTTATTTCAATGGCCAATTTTGCCTTAAGAACTTAAGCTTTTTTTTCTCTTTTTTGCTTTGTGTGTTATGCTAAAATATTGAGGGAAACTATAAGTTTCTAAGTCAGGTCATAACTAAATCTAGTTTTCATTCTTTACTCCAGCATTATAAATTATGCGATGCTAAAAATATAGCCATTTTACAGATAAGAATACTGACCCTCATGTAGGAAAGTTTAAACTATTCCATTCAGTGGATCAGAGCTTCGACTCTGGGCAATGCTAATTGAGAAACTGCACTCACAGGCATTGTTCCAAGTGTTATAATAGACCCCTAGGTTTCACTCGGCCTTCAGTCTTGCTCCCTCCAATTTTTTCTTTACCCTATAGCCAACATGATCTATTAGCACTATGAATCCAGTTATTTATCTCTCCTGCTTTAAAACCCTTGGATACTGTTACAGGTTGAACTGTGTTGCCCAGAATTGATATGTCGATGTCCTAACCCCCAGTACCTCAGAATGTGCCCTTATTTAGAAATCAGGTTATTGCCAACATAACTAGTTAAGATGAGGTCATTAGAGTGGGCCCTCATCCAATATGGCTGGTGTCCTTATAAAAAGGAGAAATTTGGACACAGAGATGCATATAGGAAGAATGCCATGTGGATGTTAAGACAGCCATCTACAAGCCAAGGAGAGAGGCCTGGAACAGGTCCTTCCTTGACAGCCCTTAGAAGGAGCCAACCCTGCTGACAACTTGATTTCAGACTTCCAGCCTCCGCAACAGTGTGACAATTAATTTCCATTGTTTAAGCCACCCAGTTTGTGGTACTTTGTTGTAGCAAACTATCAAACTATTACAGTTACCTTTACATTATTCTTAGGATGACATCCAACATCTCACATCTGGAAAGAAAAGAGTAGATCATCAAACCAAAAAGCAAATGTGACTAAAACTAAGCCTAGTTAAACTTCTGGAATTATGAATGGGCTTAGTAAAAATTCGTTGAGTAATTATCATAATCTTACATGCCAGGAATTGAATTTACACAATTCGGGAATCTTATATGCCAGGAATTGCTGAGTATCTAGATGTGAACTAAACTGACACAATACCTGTTCTCAGGGAGCTTACACTGAGGAGGAAACTAATGATACAAACAAGTAATGACAGTAAGAGTTAAGAATGGCAGTGGAATGTCCTAAAGAATAGGATACTGGAGGAGCCAACCTTCTTCTTGGAGGAATCTGGAAAAGCAGGAAAGGCTTCTTTGAGGCAGTCCTGTTTAACCTTATACCCGAAGGATGAGTAAAAGCTAATGGGAGAGGTGCTGGGAGAAGTGGCTTTAAGGTCGAGGTGACAGAACACACGAAGATTCCAAAGCCAGAAGCATGATGCCACTTTCCAGAACCAAAGAGAGGAAAGTATAGGTGGAACAGAAAGGTGAGGTAGAAAGTAGCGCTGCATGGGACAGAAGAGGCCAACAGAGCCAAATCCCTTGGACAGGGACATAATCGGTGGTGCATTGTTAAAAGGTCCATCTGACAGCAAGATGAAGAACAGATCTGAGGAAACCACTCAGGAGGCTATGACAAGAAGTAACGGTGGGCCAGGAAATGGACAGGAGTGAATGGATTTAAGAACTGGTCCAGTGATGGGATCAAGTTGATGAGATCTAATAATTAAATGGATGTTGTGAAGGCAGGAGATAGGGAGGCATGTGTCCAAGTTGGGTGCTTGTTTTCCAGCTTGGCCAACTTAGTGGAAGGTAGTATTATTCACTGAGATAGGAAATAATAGATGAGGCCATTTTTTTTCCTTCTTGGAGGAGGGAGGGGCAAAAGATGAAATTTAGTCCCTCATCATTGCATTTGAAGTCACTGTGAAATGTCTGATGTCATATAGGCCATCAGCCTCACTGGTCAGGAGGTCTGAGCGACTAGAGATATACATTTGTCATTGGGATATGGGTGGTAACTGAAGCTATAGGATTAGATTAGCTCAGCCAGCAAAAGAGGGTAGGATAAGAAGAAGAAAGGCCTTAGCACAGTTGAGGGATTCTAACCCATCAAGTTTGGCTGGAGGAAGATTAGCCAGCAAGAATGGTCAGGAGTGGCAGGAACAAAAGGAGAACACCCAGAAGGATGTGTTGTCATGGAAGCCAAGGAAAGGGGACGACACAAGGAGAAAGTATAACGGCTTATAGCCGTTAAACTATCGAAGTGACCTAACTTCTGAAAAAAAGTCTAAGTGTCCTAGCCTCATTGGTGTGTAGCAAGAGGTCTTGTAGGGGCTTGAGTGGAGGAGTGAACAGAAGATGAAGTGGATGATGTTGGTGTCCTGCCCGAGTCCCTTTGGCAGTCATTTCTATATTCCAAAGGCTGCTTATTATGAACACCTGTAACTCTTTGCTTGAGGGTTTGATTGATTGATTGGCCGGAGAGCACCCTTAGCCTATGTACAGAGCAAGCAAAAGTGACAAGAGTTAATGTCCCCAGAAACAGCTCCCAAGCAATGACAGACAGGGACTTGATAACTAAATACTCTAGTCCCTTGGCCCTCAGTTGAGATAACAGTGAAGAGTGTTCTACACTGTCTTTCAGAGTTCTCTGGGGGTTTTGA
Organism: Propithecus coquereli; assembly: GCF_000956105.1. Classification (NCBI taxonomy): domain Eukaryota; kingdom Metazoa; phylum Chordata; class Mammalia; order Primates; family Indriidae; genus Propithecus; species Propithecus coquereli. Next base: position 152,769 of record NW_012151197.1, on the reverse strand, counting down.
CTGGTCTAATAATACAATCTTTGTGAGCTTTCTGCCCTTCTCTGGCATACTCCTCAACTTCCCTGCAGCATTTCTGGGAATTACTTATCAAACAAATTACTCATCCTTGAATCCTTGCCTCAGAGGCTGCTTCTGGGGAAACAAAATCATATAGAAGGTGAGGAGATGGAGCAATCAATATAACTTTAATGAGGATAGCTGAAGAGGGGTATTAGGAAAAGAAATAGGGTCAAAGGTGGTTCATTATAGTTATGCAAGAGTACTGAGCTTGTGTGAATGATGGTGGAAGGGATATATGAGAGAGGGAGAGAAAGAGAGAGAGAGAGAGGAACAAAAGATCTTGTAGGAATCTGTGCACAAGTGCATTTTTTCCTGATGCTCTTGGTTAAAATATAAAATGAGAAGAAAAGAGAAAAAGAAAGAAAAATGTAATAAGGTTTTCATTATAAAATATAGGAGACCTCTTTCTAGGTGTGATAGAGCACAAAAGTTTCCTCTTCAAAGAAATAAAACAAGTTCTGATGTTCTTGGACCTTTGCATGTTTAGGAATTCCCAGCATCTCTAGAATCCATTTAATCACTCCATGACACATTTTTCCTTCCAGATGTGAAAACTAAAGAATCAGTTGTCAGTTGAATACTCTAGTATTATTTTCTCAGCAATTATTTTAAGGAATGCATTTGAATAAAATGCACTTTTGGCATCATTTTAAAAAATGGATGATGATTTATGCTTTTCTTGCAGGAACAAGATGGTTCTGGGCATGAGTCATGGTTGTGTGCTGGGAAGATTCCGATGGGAACCTTGCTCTTGGTGGTTGATCCATACCTTACATGGGCTTGAGGCTGTGCATGGCTTTTATTAACATGTGCATTTTGCTTAGTAAACCTCGAGCCTCATCTTTTCGTTCCCAACTCAATCCCTGTTTGTATTTCACACGCACCTGATTCAGAATCTGTGTTTGGGACTCCGAGTGGGTTGGGAATAGTAATTTGGAAAATCTTTAATTATTTGTCAGCTAAGATGGGATGATGTGTTCTCAGCTGCAGCTGGGAAATGGATAATTTGTCTGCAGGGGAGTAGATTCAAATGGTAGAAAAAGTTTTAATTCTTCCAACATTCCCATCTCCATGGGGCAGGTTTGGTGCAAATCAAAATTGTCCATAGGCCAAGAAAGCTACAAACCACAGCACAGATCTGTGCTTTTCTCAATTGCAGAAAGAGCTGTTTTGTATGTAGCCTTCAGATATAATTTTGCTGGTGAAAAATCTCTGCCCCAGAGCAGATGTTCCTTGGAAACAACACTGAAGTCTTTAAGGGGCCAAGGTGAATGAACTATACCACTGATTTTTGAAGTTCTCCAGGTTAAAACCATCTCTCTCATTGTCCTTGGCACTGGTTCTCAAAATGTGTTCTACAGCGTTGCTTCTTGGATTTGAATGTGCATAGAAATCACCTGAGGATTTTGTTAAACTGCAGACTCCATTCCAGTAGTTCTGGGGTGGGGCTTATGATTCTGCATTTTTGACAAGCTCCCAGAGGACGCTGATGCTGACTTATGTCAATCCCTGAATCCTGCTGTGAGTAGCAGAGAATTATAGAAAGTTGGTCTTACAAGATGCTAACACAAAAATTCCCTGGTCCAGTAAGTTCAAAGGGGGAAAAAAAACCACTTACATTATTTTTTTTTATTTTCCTCATCAAAACTCTGCAAACTAACAAATTAAAGACTCTCAGAAGATTTGCACTGATAAAGTCTGATTCAAAATTAATAGATCACACAGCTATATTTTAATACGTTGTCTCTTAACAACTTGGGAAATTTGAGTTTTGTGAAAGGAAAGGGGAGTCTGATGTGTGGTGTTCATTCTAGTATTTGTTCAGACATTTAAGCAGATTGAAAGGGGATTTTAGAAAATGTTTGGCTCTCTTTGTGAATGACCCTTGTACCCCTTCTCAGTTGAATGTTACTGGTTCTCCAAAAGAGTGAGGCTCTAAGTCAGGCTCTCAATATCTCCAGTAGAATAAGTTTTCCATCTAGAATTTTGGTATTTAGAGCTGATTGGAGGATGGTGTGCTCTGCAATCAGCTGTAAAACTTGTCAGGAGTTTAGCTGCCACCATGCTTGTGTGAAAAGGCCAGATGAGAAAAGTGTTAAACAGGAAAGCTAGACTAAGGGAATTTAAATCCCTTCAACCATTTTAAATTGTTTGCAAACTTCTGCGTGTCTATGTCTCAATTCTCTAATAAGTTCCCATGAAAATTCCTGGCTTCCACCCCAGAAATGATTATTCTTTGAGTCTTGGGTATATCCTAAGAATCTTCATTTTAATAAACATTTCCAGGGTTTTCTGTTGCAGGTGTTCTATTTTGACATTAAGTTCTATATCCTCAGAGTTATACAACCAGCAACCGGGATTCCTTATTTTGGCTTTCTGAACATGCACCTTTGTGAGTCATGTTTTAATGTTCTACTCTGGATTTTTATGGATGATATATATGACAGAATGAAAAAGCATTAGCATTTTTTCTAAAACTATTATTGAAGATATTGTCATTATGTCAGACTTCAGAAAATTCTGTAAAAGAATTCTGTTGCCAGAGAAGTATAACGTTGCTTCTGTGGTTTGGGGTATAGGATCACTAAAAGACAACATTCCTTGACATGCCTTACTGTAAAAGTAAATGCACATTTTGCTCCTATTTCAAAAGACATGTATTTCCATTACCAAAAACATATAAGCTTATGTAAA
>NW_012151197.1:147314-148415 GCF_000956105.1 Propithecus coquereli | reverse complement strand
TTCAGATTGGAACAATTTAAGTAAAACTAACAAATACAGTCAATCTCCCTCTCTCTCTCTCTCTCTCTCTCTCTCTCTCTCTCCCTCCCTTTACTACTTTTATCTTCTCTCTCTCTTTCTTATACATGCACGCATACACACACACACCCTTACTCAAGAACAAATATTGATGTATGCAATGGGGCATGGTGAGTACTTAATAACTAACTCTTGAAGAAAAAAGATAGATGAGATTACCCTCTATCTCAGTCATTCCCACCATTGCCACCCAGGGGGATCCACAGTGGCCATGGGCCACTGTGTGGCTAGGAGGAAGAAGCTTTTATGCACACGACAAAACCCCATGGCAGAACCATTGTGGGGACACTATAAGTGGACTATAATCTGCTGGAGATCAGGGGCATGCTTCAAACTTGCTCTTTGCCATCCCTCCTATCTGGAATAGTGCAGAGCACCTAGAAGATTCCTCGTAAAGGCTTCCTGACCAGTAGAGGGAAAGAACCAATGTCAGCTTCTCTCGTTGCCTGACTATTTGTGATTTGGGAAAGGGAGAAACATTGTGTGGCAGATATTTATGGAGTGAATGGAAACCAGAAAAAGAGAATGATATATTCATTCTTACCCTTCCCTTCAATGTTTTTTCTTGTCACATCTATTAATAACTACAATAATCAATATTTGCACTGGGATATAATTTATCATGTAATTTATACCACTATTTTTATTTACCACTATTTTTGCATTTCCTTATGTATAATTATAACCCACTATAAGTAATACCCAATGTATGCATGATACTTATGTGTGCAAGTTATACATAGTCAATATTTAACTTAGAAATAAGCATCCTGTAATATAAGAATTTTTGTTAAATGTAATACCCTAGTCCAGTGACAATAAAACTTGTAATATGGAGTTGATTCTCCTTAAATGGCAACTTCCTCTCTCTCCCTAGCGGAAGTGAAAACTTTGACCTAATGGAGCTGGTAAAACAAACTCCCACTCATATCCAGTTGCCAACAAGAAGGCCCACAGCCTGAACACAGGATCTGAGCACAGGAAGTTCAATATTTGTTTTGCATTATAAGGCTATTGGAGCCA
>NW_012151197.1:120424-144664 GCF_000956105.1 Propithecus coquereli | reverse complement strand
TCTGATTTATTTCCATTTTTGCCAGGTTAATGAAAAGGTTAGAATCATCTGGACCACACATAGCTGGATGACTGATAGCTCCTCTTGTTAGACTCCTGAGTTGCTAAGTGCTGTGAGAGAGAGAGAGGAAGAGAAGGATTAAGGGTGTCTCATTTTAGGCCTAAGCCTTTATGAAGTCTTCTCCCGTACCTGTAAGTAAACTAAAGCCTTACACAGGGTTCGGCCTGGGCTTAAATAAAACATGCAAAGTACCATGGACCAAAATTCTCACCAGACTTTGACAAAGGTTCAACAGTGTATACTTAGAAACCCATGCAAACAATAATAATAATAATAATTTCACTTAGCCAAGCAACCCTAGTCTAGATGTCAACAGAGCTCTAAATAATGAAAGCAGATCAAAGTAGCATGCATTTTCTTCAAAGTTGCTAATTTTGGAAGAAATTCCTAGATATAATAGGTATGTGGGAAAAAAATCATGTTGACAGCACAACAATTCACTCACTTCCTAACGCGACTAGTCATGTACTGTACTTTAGTGCAAACAATAAGGTTATTGTTCAGATGGGAAAACAAGCGGTTTGTTGGAAGGCTAAAAGGTGAAAATGTTCTTACAACCTGATTTTGTTTTGGCAGGCTGCATGTCATTTTCTAGTCTTAAAAAATGTATTTAATAGACACATCTTTAAAGATCTGGCCATTTGTAAAAGCAAGGATTCCTTCTGGTTTCCTTACTGCTTTTGTGTGGGATTCACTTTTCTTTTTGTTTCTAAATAGATCTAGTGGCACAATCTAGTTTAGATCTAGTGGTACAACATTCTCATTAAGTAGGGACAGCAGCATCCCAGATAACGTTGTCTGCTCTGTTTCTCTCTAGGGTGCAAGCTTTGGAGGTTTGTGGCTGGAAACCCTTCAAAGGTGACAATATGCCAGTGAGTTACTATGACCCAGGACTGTGATGAATGAAGCTGTTGGTGAGTAAATTCAGTTTATGCTCCCATTGGAGGATGTTGCCAGAGCAGCCTCATGGTTTTAGTTCCCTCCTTTCCTTCTTTGCCATCACTTTCTTGACTGATCATGGTCCAATGGGGGATGGAGTGGGGAGGAGAGGAGAAAGAGCCCGGCACTCTGCGACAAAGTTCCTGCACCATCTCTACTCCCACACTTCTGAGTTCTACAGAATTAGAGAGTTCCGCTTCAGTTAAAGGTGTTTGGAAATTTATAAGCCGGATTTGGGGGTACTTACTAATCGCCTAATAGATACCACTCATGTAATGTTTAGAGTCTATTTTAACCATTTTCTTTTCTTAATTAAAAGAAAGTCGCCTGAATTTAGCCTGATGTTTTTCTGTAAGTTTATAAATCTAAGAACCTGTTTATTTTTTTTTTTGAGGGGGGGCTTGGCTTTTAATTTAAAAAGACTTAATTTGAATTTTCTCTCTAAGCACAGAATGGCAGGCATCTAGCTCTTCTAGGTCCCCCCAAAAGAAATCTCAGGGTACACACACATACATATACACATACACACACACTGTTATTAAGCTAATAAGCTCTTCCCAACTTGCATTTCTCAATTTTCATCCTTTCATCCCTGTGTAAAATAGAGAAATATCTAAGAAAGGTTTAGGCAAGTTCTCAAGTAGTGGAGGCTGGATTTCCAGCTCCTTATATTCTGTCTCCAGAAACTCTTGTGGGCGCCGTGGTCAGACTAGATGCTTCTTCCTACATTTGTTTATCGGTTCCTCCCAAGTTTTTGGATCTCTCTGGTTTCCATTTGAATGTCTGCGGCTGAGAGCAACCATGTGAGCAAAAATAGTCCAGGGGCAAAACAAACTCAGACAGGCTGTAGTGGGCAGGGAACGGCAGCCTGAAATATCTGCATTGTCATCAGTCAGTGCTAAAAGGAGGTCAGTGATGTTTCTGGATTTGAGGCATAAGCAGGATATGGAATCTTGGAAGGTTCTTATTCTATTGATATCCATGTGATTTGGGGGTTTTTGCTAATAGCTCTTGCTGCTAACTTTGAGTGCCAGAGTAAATACTAGTGGCCAAAGGAAAAAAAAGCCCTCTGGAGCTCATTTAAAGAAAACTGAAAGGAGATTTTTCCTGCCAACCTGGGCTTCATCTTTCAACCCACAATTGAGAGAGATGGAGACAGAGACAGATATGCTGCAGTCTGGCGGACAGTTTGTGAAAGAGGAGTCGCCATTTTCAATTTAGTTTTATGTATCCTGATGACTGTCAAATCATCCGGTGTTCACTATGTGCTCCTCATAAATTATATCACTTAGTTTCCTCCAACAATACTTATCAGTAGGTAGTATTGCTGACCGTGATTTACAGGGAGGGAAACTGATGTATAGGCAATAAGTGATTTGCCATTGATATCTGGTTAGAAAGTGGGGAAAAAGAAGGTGGATCTGAACTCAGGAAGGTTGGAACCGAGCGCCATGCTTGGTGGTTACCTTGCATTTTTATTAATCGGGTTTTAGCTTCTTCGCATTCTTTACTTTTTCCCCTTTTCATGCACTACCCTTTGAAAATACCTGGAGTCTAGATTAGAGGACGCTAAGGGATCAATCACTGGCACCGCTGTTCAGAGTAAATTTTGTGGGATATTAGAGGATTTCGATGGTCTCTGCTAACACTATCACCAATTAACACAGAAAGTCGGGAACTGATTCTGTACCAATTTGTAGAGCCATCTGGCTATTTCTAAGAAATGTTTCCCTTTAATGCTCTTCTATTTATAAAAAAAAAATGTCTGGAATTTAAAGACACACTATGCTCTTAGGAACTGAGCAAGCTTGTTTGTCACATTTTTTTTTTTTTTTTTGGTACAGAAGAACTGAGTACCTGTTTGAATGTAGAAATGTCTTGTAGGTTAGACCACCAGATAAAGGGTGTCAGGGGAGGTGTGTAGCTCAGCATAGTGATGATGAGTATTAGCTGTGACATCACCAACCAGGTCCAGATATTGGCCTTGACACTGATTTTTGCCTTGGGCAAGGTAAATAGCCTTTACATGCCTCAGTTTCCTCATCTGTAAAATGACAATAACAGAGCCTATTTTATGGATTGTTATGAAGGTCATAATGGGCATTTTAAGCATTTAAAATCATCTTTTGTACTGGGAAGTGCTTGATAAATATTAAATATTTTTATTCATTCTTAAAGGCATGACACTGAGGCAACACTAATGTCACCAGGTACTGATTGAGTTCACTTTTTGAACAAAATATCCTAGAGTTTTGTTCGTTGGTGATATAAAATTTTCTAAGTTCCATGTATTTAACTTTATGTATAGTTGATATCACCTTCCTGCAAATGGAAGGTTGGAAACAGGTATCATTTTCAGCATCTCTCCATAATATTTGCCACTGAAGCTTATGGTTATCCTCCATTACAACTTTGAAATTACATCCTTTCTATTCCCCAGGTTGGAACTACTTGGCACCGAGCTCAAATTATTTCTCCCATACCCCTGCCTTACCCACTTCTCACTCGCAGCCTCCCTGGCAGCTGTTCCATAGAAGGTTCCTTTTGCAGTTTCTCCAGACACCCTAACTCCAGCCTTAACCTGGTCTTGCCTGCTCACTTTTGTGACCCTTTCATTTCTGAGCACGTTCCTATTTTCTACATGTACTTGGGGGCCTCAAGCCTTTGAATTATCCTCCACTTTCAGAGTTTGTCCCTATCTGGTCTATTAATTTTAAATTTCCTTTGCTTCTCACTCAAAGCTTTGGGCCAGTTCCGGCTCTTTCAGATCAAGCATTTTTCAGAGCTGTGGTCCCCAACCTTGCCAAGATAAGGATGTGCAACATTTTCAATTAGACTAGTGTCTTTCACACTTTAATCTTCCAGTGAGCTGCCTCAAATAGGAGATTCTAGGTTAGTAGATCTGGGAAAGGGCCTGAAATTCTCTATTTCTAAAACACTCCCAGTGATACCAATGCTGCTGTGAGTAGTAAAGCTATAGATCTAAGAAACCTCTGAACTCTTCTCTCTGCCTTTCACCCTTGCTTCTCCAATTGCTCCTTAAATAATCCTGCTTATGTATTGTTAATGGCTCCCCAGGGCTTGTAGAAACACTCAAGCGTGTGTGCAGGGCATTCAAGGCACTCTACTTGAAATTCTACTAAATATTCAAGGACCAGCTAAATAACAACTCCTCCTTCACAAATCTCCTCCACTTCTTGTCAGCCTTCTCCACCCCTCCGCAGGCAGGTTCCAAGTTTGCACCTGTGATTAGCCCTTTGTTCCTTTACATTCATGGATAAATAGGTGTTTGTTCAACTCTCCACTCTGAAGAGCTCATTTGAGTCCACTGCAGACCCAGCCTAAGCACAGACCTGGAGTTGTGAATCCTGTTAGACCCCAAGTAACCAGGGCGTGGCCACAGGGGTTGACCTAATGAAAGAGCCCAGGCAAATGACTGTAATAGATCTGCATAGCAGATTCAGGACTGAGAGGAGAAGGAACTAAGCTTCAACATTGAGAATTTTAAGCACCAATCAAAGATTAATGTCAGCTTCCCTTATATGCAGATAGTATTGCTTGAAAAGTGTTATTTCTATGATGCCATGGATCTGAGAGAAATATATCATTAATGTCTGGGTATTAGTATTTGAGGGTCGATAGGACATTGTTAATTTTATCTTCATGGGTCTATGATGATGTTTACACAAGATTTTGAATTCTTTTCTTTTTCTGTCTTTGATAAGTTCTTACAACTCAATGTGCAGTAATTCACCCTTCAGAGTGTGCAAGGATCTATTTTTTCTCATTATAATCTGATTTAATTTCTTATTTAATTATGTTGATAAATATTTAAAGTTATAATTTTATTTGAATACTAATAAAGGTAGCCAACTTTTACAAATAGGTTTAGTTATTATTATAATATTAATAATTCTGAATCAACAAGTAATTGGTTCAGGCTCACTCTCTACAGTGAATTCATAATGCCATCACCAGTTTTTCTTTAGGAGATGAGGATTCAAACAAGTTTTCCATTCCCGACGTTCTTTGGATACATTCACTGGAAGCTGGAAGGCCCCCTACAATTCAGGACTTGCATTGAGGCTGTTGTGACAGAGTAGACACACAGTAGTTCCCAAGATCTTATTTTAATATCTTGTGCGGACACTAAATAGTATATGATCTTAGACCATCCACTTTATCTCCCTGAACTTCAGTTTCCTCAATTACAATGTGATAGAGCTGGAAGAAATTCATTAAATTAGAAGTATGGATGAGAATCTACCATGTGATAGGCTAGGGGATATATGTGTGAGTGTGTGTGTGAAAGAGAGAGAGTGTGTGTGTGTAGCCCCTCTCCTCCGGGAACTCATAAGAAACATATGTGTCCAGGTAGATGAGAGGTAGAATGTCATGGGAACTTGTAAGTTAGGGAGATAGATTTTCCTAGATACATGAGCCATGTATTCACATCATATTGAACTTCTGAAAATCCATAAACTCAGAAGCATCTTTCTCATGCTATACTTTGGAGCCTCTGCCTACTCTTGTCTCCCCCACCCCCTTTTTGTTTTTGTCTTTTCTGCCTTTTCTTGTTTATCCTTTAAAACTCACCTCAAGAGTTACTTCATATGACTAAGCTTTCTGGTGCAGGAGGTCTCAGACCTGTGAACATCCATGGCCCTTGTCCATGAATTTTATCTTAGCACCATGTTATGGTGTCTATTTACTCATCTGTCATCCCACTAGATATAAATTCCTCAGGACAGGGTCTTTTTTCAAAATCTCAGTTGTATTTACAACTACTGTATAGTAGATACAATACATGTGAATTAACTAGTTAATAAATTAACTAATGAGGGTCGATAATTAATTAGTTATGCTTCATAATGTCAGTACTTTATATCTCTTAACATATGTCTCTTTAACTCTTTATAGCTCTTAGGTCCTTGTTAACAGAGTTCAAATGATTCTATAGCCATGTGGGCCAGCAACACTCATTTAGTTACACGACGCAGAATGTTACAGCATAGTTGTTTCTCCTTTGTAACAAAAATTCAAATAGAATTCCTATAGAAATCTTCTTTCAGTAATTTACATTGCTTATTCTGTTCTCCATAAAATTCAACTGTCTGTTCTCTCAGAGATAAAATTTTGGCTAACTCCTGTCCCTGTGATAGCCAACACACTTTAGAATGATACGGCAAATCCACACTGAATACCTCATCGTTCAACTTTAGCATGTTATGAAACTGACAATGCTGCCTAGTATTTGAATGAATATAGTTAAGAATCCCTAACTTGTTGCAAAGTATCACTTAAAATAGTAGCTTTAGCACAGAGATTTTGCTGATGCAAGATACAATGAAAACAAATGTGAGCATCTGGATCTGTTAGTACTTTTTTTATCTGTGCAATAAACCCTTCATGTTTTCCTGTCATGGAAGGTGCAGTGTCTATACATACGCTCACTACATTTACCAAATTCAGTCCAACTTCATGACATTTATCTTGAAAGTCATTGAAGATGTCTATTAATATTCCCTGTGTTCTGTTCGTAAGGGTACCCAAAGCAAATAACTCTTTGTAGCAAAGAAAATCTTCTGTTATGACCCAAATGAAATACAAAATCTGCACTGAGTCAGTAGTATCATTGATTCATCCAAAATGATTGAATACTATATATTTTCCTTTTGAAGTAATGCATGAAGTTGTTCTGTTAACTCTAAGTCTAATTTATGCTGCTGATCAGTTATAATTTTCCTTGAAAGAGGCAGTTGTTTGTACTTTGAAATGTTATAGCATGTCTAAGCATCCCACAACTTCAACAATGTATTCTTTCACAATTCCTACATCACTGAATGGCTACCCTTTTTTCCCCGAGTATATAAGCTACTTTATGAGTTGCTTCAGTGGCATTATTTCCAGGTCTTATTGCTGCTTGAAAGAATTGTCTTTGCTTTTGCTTTTTATCTTTTAATTTCTGCAATACAACCTTTTGCACCTCTCCCTCGAATTTAAAATATTTGTGGTCCTTATGAGTGTTATAACGCTGATGAGCATTAAATTTATTTAATGTTGATATTGCAGTATCAAGAAAGCAAGGAGCAAGAAAATCATCTTACCTTTAGCAGAAACAAGATAATATTGCAATTCTAAATCCTCATTTAAAAAATCTGTCTTCTTCCTTCTGTGTTCTCTTGGTCTTCTTTGACATGATGGGCTGTTAAGCAGACAAAATTAAAAACTACTGTCGAGCTGTGCAACTATTCACAAATTCTACTTCAAACAGAAACACAGTGCACCATTGTCAAAAGATGATAACAGACTGGCATAATCAATCCCATAAACTCTCACCAACCAGCCTCGTACAGTAGTGATGCCAGTCAGGTGAGGGAAGTTAGAACTAAATCATGAGCACAGCAGCTGTCAGTATAGCCCTGATGGCTTACTAATGTTCTAATTGTGCCAGTAAATTTGGGAGGATTATTTTGTTGAAACTTATTTTATTCTTTGGTATTTTAAATATGTTCATTTAAAAATTAAAATAAAAAAATAGAAGATGCAAAAATGTATTAATAAAAATAAAAGAATTTGTTCTGTAAAATTTGGATTCAGTCAAAAGGCCACACTTAAGGACCTAGAAGGCCAGAGGTTCCCCACCCTGATGTATGATCTTTACCAATACTGCTGTGACCACCCCTCCCCCAAAAAGGTTATAGTTTAGTGGATTTAAGAAATTTGTAGCATTCATGAATACAAAATGAATTGTTTATTAGGTGGATGAAGCCATTCAAGTGGTCAATACAGCAACCTGTGGTATGCAATCAATGAAGCTTTGGGAAAGAGTAGACACTCAGGCTTGATATAGATAAGGCAACTTTTTGCCAATTACTGGTTTTTATTAGTTATCTACATATGTGAAGGATCATGGAGAGGATGGTAAGAACCACACCGCAGAGGCATAATGGACCAGCCTTTTCCAACCAGGGCTACATCAGAATCACCTGTGGGTTTTAAAAGCATCAGATGCCCAGACCCCATCCGTAGAGAATTTGACTTGGGAGGTCTGGCATAGAGCCACAGCATCATGATGCTTAAAACCCTCTCTAAATTGCACTGAAAAGCAGTCAGAGTTGGAAATCTCTATAATGAACTTAAGACAATTAGGAGAGATTTGTCCCAAGGACTCTGTGAGTCCTTCAAACGATGTACAAATGTTATTGCTTTTGAAAAAGTGACCCTGAGGGCCTCCATTGTCTTAGTTTCTGAGAATATTTCTTGGTTTTAATCCTGTTCGTGTGAGCTAAAGGGTTTTAGTGAACACAGGAACAATGCGTTAATTAAAATCAACCATTAAGTTGAAGCAGAAATACCCGCAGTCTACTGACTTGTTGATTGTTGACAGATTGAAGTAGAGGGAATTGAGCCAGTTCACATCCTATATGTTGCACCAACAGGGGGTAAATGAGTTTCTCTTTAAAAATTCTGTAACAGACAATTTAAATGTATTCATGCACTTTCACAGAAGGTCTGGAAAACAAGGAGGCTGTGTGGTCTAGAGAAAAAGGGATCAAGACCTTGGACCTGCTCCCAGGGCTGCTACTAACCACACATATGACCTTGGGCCAATTATTTAACCTTTTCAGGTCAGTTTTCTTATCTGTAAAATGTGTGGACTGTATTAATTATTCTCCAAGTCCACTCTCAATTTAAAATTCTATAATATAATATAATCTACAGAATTGTTTTACAATTCTAAAACACCTAAAAAGGTAATGTTCTCCCTGAAAAACAAACAAACAAATTCTGCTATTATATTTTTCACTGAATTTCATGAATGAAGATAATTTGTGTTGGTTCAGCAGTGCTTCTCAACATAGACCAAAAGAGGCTCCTGTTAATATTACATATTTAGTTTAACCACTCAGCATTTGAATATCAATATTTATGGAAGAAAGTTAAACTCCAATGGCCCCAAATCATTCAATTCAGTTCAATAAGCTTATTCTTTTTAATTTTTTTGAAAATAACATGCAGAGAGATGTAAAAACTTTACCTATATAGTTTGATGATATTTTTCCAAAGTGAAATATTCACGTAACCAGCACCCACATCAATAAACAGAACATTACAGGTGCCACGCTGCCTTCCCATGACCATTCTCCACATCCTTAAGGGTAAACCCCATTATCCTGACTTGTAATATTACAAACAAGTTTTTGCCTATTTTTATGCTTATTTGGGTCTGTCTTCTTTCTATCAACATTATGTTTTGAAATTCCTTCATATGAATATGTAGTAGAGATTGTTCATTATTAGCTCTGTATAAGTAATCCATTAGTATCACAATTTAATGTTGATTATCATTTGGGTAGTTTCCAGTTTGGTGTGCTTACAAATAATGCTGCTATGAACATTCATATGTCTTTTGATAACTTCTATCTGAATTTCTGTTGGATGTGTTCCTAAGAAAGGGATTGTTGAGTTATGAGGTATATAGCACACTGCTGTTTGAGGGCTTTATAAGTAACTGACCTATTGCTCTGTGCTGGGGTCCCAAATATATTGTAGCTCTCAAAGGGCCAAACCATGGCTTTTTGGGTTAGAAATGCATTAAGGAACCATGTACATATATAGGAGCTACAGATAAACTTCCTGCTTACATCTATTAGGCTAATATTTAAATACATTTTTGTTCATTCAACATGAGCCACATGGTGGCAGGGGAGAGAGACCCCAATTAGATCATGTAGTAACAACAAGAGCTACAGTGTCACAATGAGTTTAAAGAAGAATGGGCCTTTAAAAGAATAATTAAAAAAGAAAAAAGGAAAGAAAGAAAAACGTCATGTCTGCTAGTAGTCCCATGTGAAGTCATCTGGGGAGTATTAGGCCTGGCAGGACTGTGCTTTGTTTTGCTTTGTTTTTAGCTTAACTCAGGGTGCAGACAATGCACTCAGGACTGGGAACAAGGGCCTCCCACACATCAATTCTTCCAATTGATTCTGAGATTTGGTATATACAAAGTTTTATGGTTCTTTTTATTTTTTCCCCCCAAGCTTTCCTGAAGGATCCATTTTTAGGCCTCTTAGAAAGTCACCTGCTCATTATTTCCACTGCATGTGGGTGGAGAAGTTTGGCGCAAAGGGCAGTTCCGACGTCTTTGTGCTACTATTATTGGAGACTAGTTTCTGCCAGAGGTCACGTCCACCTTATCCAGTTAAAGGCATGCTGTCCCTTCAATGGATGAGGCCGCTTTGGGTGGTGCATTCTGCTGAGATTCATAGCAGATCCTGAGAAAGTCTGCAGCTGCCTGAGTGGGTATCTTCAGGAAGGTGGAAAGTCTTTACCAGTCTTCTACAGAGAGTTAGTTGAGGTCTAAGCAGGACTAAGTGAGCTATGATGCCTTTCTCTATGGGCTTATGGCTTATGAAGGAGGCACACTCCTGTCATACATATGGGGTCTTGGGTCAGCTTCTCTGGAGGCAGAGCCAGAGACAGGGATTGGGGTGCACGGGCCTTGCTGAGGGTATCCTTCCATAGGAAGGGGGGGGTGGGTGAAGCAGGGTAAGGCAGTAGAAGATGATAAACCCATGCATTGTTTTGCGTGATTTTATGGCAGAAGGAGGAACTCTGAAATGTAAATTGCACCATATAGAGAGGCTTGGGGGCCTAATATCTGTACCCCTCATCATTCATGTCCCTTAGTCATCAGTTGCAGGCTGCCAGTGAGCAGAGCATGAGCAACCTGTGAGGCAAGGAGGCCCTCCGTCAGCCAAGGGTCCTTCTTCAGAGAAAAGAACAGCTGAGAGCCATTGGTGGCCAACAGGACCTGGGGAATGGACATGTGAGCCAGCAGTAACGGGAATCCTGGTGGGATGCTAATAGCATCTGCTACACACAAGTTAGGATTCCTAGAGATTTTACCACAGGGGGTTACAGTAGGGAGATAATTTCTTTCTAAACTGTAAACTTTTGGTTGGCCTCGCTGGAAATAAAGAAGACACTTTATCATGGCATCTTCTGCTTGCCCATAGGTATCTGGTGAATTTTTATCAGACTCATTCTGGAAAAAAAAATGTTCCCTTTCCCCATTAATTTCACAAACACTCCATGCTCTTTTCCTGATTCTTAACATCTCTCACCTCTCATATCCAGCCTAAAATCTACCATATCCCTCAGGATCTGACAAAATACCTCACTTCCTGCCCAGAGTCCAAAGTATATCTGTCATCGTCAGCTGAATCTGCCCCCTTCCTCTTTTATGGCAGTTAGCTCCTGACACGGTCTAACATTCAATTAGTTTTGTTTACTTTTAAGATATATTGTCTTATCTTCACGAACAGACTATACATTTGCATTGGGTTGGGATTCTCCAGGAGCAGACCCTGAGATGGGGATTTGGTGTAAGGATATAATTCCAGGAAGTGCTGATAGGAAAATGTCCAAGTGAGATGGTGAAGGCTAGACAGGCAATGTAAGGTAACTTTCTCACTGCCGAGAAAGTTACCACTGTCAGTGGCTGGAACATGATTCCACTGAGGACCTCTGGGAAAATCTGCAGTGCACACCTCAGGACTGTGTCACCTGAGAGGCAAGAGAATGGGGCATTGTCTTCCAAGACTTGTCCATCATTAGTGAGAGCCTCACCTGGGGCAGCTAATTCCCTGACACTTCTGGTATGCACAGGCCAAGTTCCTCTTACCAGAGAACACACTCAGGCCAAGAGAGGTAGATGCTTGCAATAAGAAGTCTCGGATGATATGGGAACCGTGAATGTTGAGGAGATATGAGTGGGGCATCTGCCCTGAGTTTCTGGAAGTCAAAGATCATCTATGCATCTTGATCTTCTTTTCCAGCTAACAAGGAACATGCAGCAACACCTTTATCTGTTTCACTGATCTGTGGGTTGCTGATGACTGAGAAGTGCCATAAATAGGAGTGTTAAATGCATATTTATATTAGTGGTCTTGTGAAATTTAAGAAGCCTATATGGAGATACCTCAAAGAGCTAAAAGTAGAACTACCATTTGATCCAGAAATCCCATTACTGGGCATCTACCCAGAGGAAAAAAATACATTCTATAAAAAAGAAATCTGCACTCGAGTGTTTATAGCAGCACGATTCACAATTGAAAAGATGTGGAAACAACCCAAGTGCCCATCAATATGTAAGTGGATTAATAAAATGTGGTATGTATATACCATGGAGTTCTACTGAGCCACAAACAACAATGGTGATCTAGCACCTCTTGTATTTTCCTGGATAGAGCTGGAGACCATTCTACTAAGTGAAATATTGGAAGAATGAAAAAACAAACACTACGTGTATTCACCATCAAATTGGTATTAACTGATCAACACTTAGGTGCACATTTAGTAGTAACATTCATTGTGTGTCGGGCAGGTGGAGGGGGGAGGAGGGGATGGCTATATTCACACCCAATGGGTACGGGGTGCACTGTCTAGGAGATCGACACGCTTGAAGCTCTGACTTGGGTGGGGCAAAGGCAATATATGTAACCTAAACATTTGTACCCATGTAATATGCTGAAATAAAAAAAAAGAAAAAAACTTTAAGAAGCCTAAAGCAATAACTCAACAGATTAAAACTAAAAATTCCCAGGGTTAAAACATTGCCATATTTAGTGCTACACCAATGGATGAAAATCATTGTGGATACTAGATACTTCTAAGAAATTTCATGAATTTGATGGTGCATGTTGTAGGTTGGATATTCAAGCACATTGTATTTTGAGGGATATTAGAATTCTATGCAGTTTAGAACACCTACCACAGACCAAATTCATAAACTCAGCTTCTAGTTGTTACCGCACACACTCATAGTTCTCATACCCTTTTTTTTCTGTAACACTTAATGGATTTTCCCATTCTTTCTCTAATGTTTGCCTAGTTCCTATAAAATAGATTGGTTCCAAGACAAAGGGGCAATGTTGAGCTTCTCTGTATATCAATATCAAGTACACAGTGGGAAGTCTCACTGTTCAAATTCAGCATGTGAACCTGCCTCCTTGAATGTTATATTTTCTATCCTCTCATGTCTCCCAAGTGCCCAATCTGTGCCAGGCACAGTTCTAGGTGCTTGGGATACATTATTGATCAATGATGTCTGCCTTCTGTGGGCTTAAATTGTGGATAGGGGAATAATGTCATTCAATAAGCAAAATAAATGAGTAACTAATACAGTATATTAGAAGGTGTTGTGTTATAGAAAAGAATTAGAGCAGGACAAGGGGGATATGGAATGTAGGTGGGTGAGTGATAACTTTATACAGGATGGTCATTCTAGGCAACTTTGAGAAGGTAATATCTAAACAAACAAGTGAAGGAATGGCGATATGTCCATCTTTTATTTCTCCTATTGGTTGGATGCTACATTATTTCCTTTCTTTTGCAATATTTAGTACATTCTCTTTTCTAAGTCTCCCAGTTCCTGAAATTAATTGCCAAACCTCCCTTGTCCTGAGTGCTCTAAGCCCATTGTTACCCATTTCCTTTCACATGTAATAATTCTGACTCTCAAGACTTTCTTCTGGCCTCTTCTAACACAAATATCACTTCGCAGAAGCAAAGCCAAGCCCCAAACACTGTATTTCCCCTGCTTCTCAAGTCAAATACGATGTTCAACATGCTTAATGTGTTGCTTTCGACACCTTGTTTTCTCTCCTTTGCTTTGCTTGGACTATCTTCTTTTAGGAGTAGAATTTTTCCTCATTCATTTTCTCTTCTCCCCTGCCTTCTCCCTATAAAAAGAAAAACACTCACAGTGGCAAAAACATAGTCTATACAATCCATGTACTTTATTTAGCTTATTTTATTTGCATTAATGCACACAGGACCAAATGATCAAGTGTTACTTATGACATTTTTCCAGTCTAAATTACTTCTCCTCCAAGGGACATTTCGAAAATATGATCACAGTTTTTTTTTTTTTTTTTTTTTTTTTTTTGGTAGTCTCTAATGAATTTAAGCAATGCAAAGATTTTTCTAGAGTATCCCAAATGGAATGTCTTTTCCTTCCTAATCATGCTCTCTCGGCCTGTGATGAGATGCTGCAGACACTGGGTTTTTTCTTATGGGATCTTTGCCCAGCATATTGCTTTATTCAATCTTGTATTTATCCTGTCTGGTCTTTAACAGATATATTATACATTTACAGATAATATGGAATTTATTATTCAAGAACCAAAAAATGAAGACATTTCTTTCAATTCATATCAAGAGTTATTTTGTTTTTATAGACAACAGAATAAAGCCACTTTTGCCTCCTGCTTTCCAGACATACTTTGGACCAAGAAAAAGTTTGCAAATCATTGGAGCCTTATTTTTATGATTTAAATTAAATATAAGATTTTTTTTTTGTCTTAGGACCCTGAAGAAATTTGTGTTATAGATATTTTTGTAAAAAATGCATATAAATTAGATGTGGACAAATCAAATCCTATCTAAAATGTACAAGAATGGCTCAGTGTACAGGATTTTTATCCTGTCTACAAATAGTTCTTCTGAAAATTAATATTCAACTTCTATATAGTCAAGTTTTTTGAATTTTTTTCTTCTTTTAATTTGGTTTCGAATCAAGGATCCTGGAACTACCTGATGAGATGAGATCACCAATAAACAATACTCCATTTTTTACATATTTATAAGCAACATATTTAATTTGCATTTTAATTAATCAAAATGTATAACTCTGAAATATTTTTGATGCATTCTTTACCCTTTATTTGTCCTGTGGATTGGTGGGTTTCAGGACCTACCACTGTGGAGCAGCAGGAAGTGGAGGTTGACCACGGAGGTGACCCAAACCACACAAAGAATGTACATTAATCCAAACACCTCTAACTAGACATGTTCACTTGGCAGGGAACTGACTCTAAATTTGAATTCTGTGAAATATTGGATACACCAGCTTAATTTGTTTAGGCCAACTCTCCCCTTGGGACTTCCATTGCAGTTGGAAGGATTAACAAAGAAACAATAAAGCTTTTTTGTTGTTATTTGGCCTGGAAATCAGAAAACACTGGAAGTTTTTTTTTTTTTTTCTCCTTTTCTTTGATGGAAAAGGACTCACTGATATATTTCATAAAATCTTTTCCTGTTACCAGCTCTACCCCAAAACAACAAAATCCAGGAAAACAAGTAAATTTCATTTTAAACTACTGATGGTGACATTTTTGTTACATCAAAATAATGAAGTATCTAAAGAATGGAAAAAAAACACCACATATACTCACTTTGAAATTGGAACTAACCAATGAGCACAAAGGTGCACAGAGGGAAGTAAATCTCAATGGAAATCAATCAGGGGAAGGGGGTGGAGGGGATGGGCGAAAACCTACCTAACCAGTACAATAACACTATCTGGATTATGGGCACACTCATAACCCTGACTCAAGCACAAAGGCAATATCTGTAACCAAAATGTTTGTACCCCCATAATATTCTGATATTTAAAAGTAAAAAATAAAATAAAACAACAAAAGCAATCCATGTAACCCAAAGCATTTGTACCTCCATAATACTTTGAAATAAAAGAAAAATAGAGCATATTGGCATATAGAAGAAAAAAAATGGTAATCTGTGCTTTTTTCTCTTGGTTCTGGAAGCCTGAGCGCATCAAGTGGCCATTAATTGCTATTATGGTGTTACATTTTTATCTACTAAGGGATGTGGACTAGAGAAGAAACTGGGCAAGGATTAAGATTTATTTGCTTAATTTAAGTCAGGGAACTCCTAGAATTTTGACTATGGAATTGTTCCATATCTGAGCCTTCAAGGTTTGTAATGCTAGCATCATAGGTGATTTATTTCTTCTGGCTATGCTGAAGAAATTGTGAGTCAGAACACTGAGAAAAGCGAAATTCTAAGATTAGCACGTGTGCTTATCAGCCAGTTCTAATTTAATAGTGAGTACATGTGGTGTTTGTTTTTTCATTCTTTAGGTACTTCACTTAGGATAATGGTCTCCAGTTCCATCTAAATTTTTGCAAAAGACATTAAGACATCCTTCTTCATGGCTGAGTAGTATTCCATGGTATACATGTACCACATTTTGTTAATCCACTCATGAATTGATGGGCACTTGTGTTGATTCCACATCTTTGCAATTGTGAATTGTACTGAAATAAACATTCTAGTGCAAGTGTCTTTTTGATAAAATTACTTCTTTTCTTTTGGGTAAATACCCAGTAATGGGATTGCTGGATCAAATGGTAGATCTACTTTTAGCTATTTGAGGTATTTCCATACTGTTTTCCAAAGAGGTTCTACTAATTTGCAGTCCCACCAACAGTTTAGAAGTATTCCTTTCTCTCTGCATCCATACAAGCATCTGTTATTTTTGGACTTTTTAATAAAAGCCATTCTAATTGGGGTAAGGTGATATCTCATTGTTATTTTAATTTGCATTTCCCTGATGATTAGTGATGTTGACCATTTTTTCCTATGTTTATTGGCCATTTGTGCCCTTTAAACAAGTGAATAAATGAATGAATGAATTGTACATGCTGCATAAATGCTTTCACTCTGTTATTTTGATGAATGTTTTGCCTACAGATATTTTACCTGCATACATTTTACTTGTTTAAAATGTATGGCTTGATGACATACCTAGTAGAGTAGATAAGATGAAAAAGACAAACAATATCAAGTATTGATGAGGATGTTGAACCACCAAAACTCTTACATGCTATTGGTAGAATGTAAATTGATACAAATCCTTTGGGAATTGGGGAATGTTTGCTATAGGTGAATATATGACTTCCTTAAGAACTAGTAATTTTACTACTTGGATTAAATGTCTCTCCAGAAATGCATATACACATGCAGTCTGCAAGAATGTTCATAGCAGCTTTATTCACAATAGCCAAAAATGTGACTATTCTAATATCTTTCAATAGTTTCATGAATAAGTAAATCGTGGTATAGTCACACAATGGAAAACTATGTGTCTATTACATTGAATGAACCATAACTATATACAACAACATTGGTGAATTTCTCAAATATTATGTTGAGCAAAAGTTCCCAATCACAAGAATATTTAACATATGATTCCATTTGCATAAAGTTCAAAAGCAGGCAAATGGAATTCATGATGTGAGAAGTCAGTGCTGTGGTTACCCCTGGGAGTGCAGCTTTCAAGGTGTTGGCAGTACTCTGGGTCTTGATTTGGGTGTTGGTTACTTACAGGCGTGAGCTCAGTGGGTGAGAGTTATCCAAGATGTATACTTAACATGCATGGTTTGTCCTGGACTCCTGGTCTCAATACTCTAAGAATGACTACAACTACTTGACTAGCTTGGTGAAATGTTTTGAACTTAAAGAAAATTTATTTCCTTTGTCGTAAGCATTAGATTGGAGTTCAGTGACTTATTACCAAAAGGACTACTCTATATTCTTTGTCTATTTGTCTTTCAGGACAAACTGGAGTTAGAAGCCCCTAGACAAATGGCGATTGTCATATCCAAGCTTTAGAAGTAGAGACATGTATGACCTTAGTTAAGCCATGAACCTGACATAGCTCAGTTGACTGACTCAAGACCAGCTGTCTGACCATGGAGGGCCTCACATGTTCCTTGTGACAGGGAAGTTCTCTGTATGAAGAAGCCAAGATGGACATTATTTCTCAGCTATTTACGTGGGGACAAGGAGTTGAGGTGGCCCAGCCTCTGGGCCAAGTCCTCCTGGAACTTACGTGATAGAAATCCTTGACACAGGTCCTAATTACTCTGAAATGGACTCCTCCACCTCCAAATGAAAATGGCTGGAAACATCATGCTGCCTAATGGTCCAAAGCAGAGTGAAATGCACCAGTGCCTCACCCTGATTCAAAGGTAGATGCAGAAGGCACAGGTGACTCTACATCTGCCCTGACATAAATTCTAGAGCTAAACCATCTGCCTGGTGGGTAGTGTTTGTTATTTCCTTGGGGCTAAAATCTGGATTCATCTTTTAAACCACTAGGCAGCGACCAGCAAACTCAACCTGGAGATTGGTTGCCTCTGTGCAGTGAATGCCTGCCCTTCCAAGCTCAGTGACAGGGTCCACTGGCATCATGGCCCACGAAGCTCCTTATACAAAAGCTCTCAAGTCACCTGGTTTTTCTGGAGCCTGTTTCTGCCACTGGGTAATTTTGCTCAAGTTCTTTCAGATGCTTGAATGGCCTGATAAGTTAAGTTTTGTGTAGAAAAAAAATAAAAGAAAAAGAAAGAAAAAACAAAACGGAACAAAAAAAACCAGGAAGACAATTTGTTCTCACAATCCTTTCACAAGGAGCTATTTTTATCCAAAGATACGAGAGTTACTCTGACATGTTTCATTGGCTGGTAGCTAAAGTCAGATTCTGACTTTAAAAGCAAAAAACTATGAAACTTTAGAATTATTTGAGTGTGTAGAGACCATCCTGTTCAACACCAGCATTTTACAGAGAAAATAAGACCTAGAAATTTGCTGTTCTTTCACTGTCTCCATCACTATGAATCCTTAAATGGCACCTGTTCTTGTTTTACCTTCCTATACCTCTTTTCCCTGCCTTGCTTCCTCTATATTTTCCTTATCACTCTCCACCTCTATAGTCAAAGGGAGAGAGAAAGAGCATAACTTTGATGCAACGTGTACATACAATTTTCTTCTGTCATGTCTTTTAATCAGTATCTCTCTCAACTCATTCGATTTCCACTTAGCTTGTCATCTCATTCTTTTAAATTGGAAATTTAAATGTGGTTTTATCATTAAGAGACATAAATTTTTCAATAGGCAGTGGTGATTTTGGGGATTCCACAGCTGATATTTTTGGCTTTTAAGTCTCAAAAATGAAACAATACAAAAAGTTCCCAAATCAGCAGAACAAATCCAAGTTGAAAAATTATACCCATAGTCAAATTACAATATTGGTAGTTGGATTCTTTTTGTTTTAGAAAAGATGTTTTTGATAATAGTTTTCAATGACAGCAAAGAGTCCCTTATGTGTAACAGAAGCCACAACATAGGAAAACTTTGAGAAATTGACATTCAATTTAGAATATCTTTCGATATTAATTGTTCCAGTGTCAAGCTGGTAGCTTTTAGCTAAGTTGCTTTGGAAAGTGTTCCCAGGCATGAATGTAGCCAGGAAACCTTTCTACAATTTGGAAATATCACTGGAGGGCAAAAAGTGGAAGCAAGAATAAATTAAATTTAAAGACACAATTAAACAATCGTACCTTGTATGTGTGTCTGTGTCAAACTTAAATACAGCTTGCTCAGATCCACAGAGCACACAAGAGGAAGTCTTCTGAATTTTAGAACTGACCAGAGGCAGAATGAAATCCAAATCTGGCACGCTACTTTCTACAGTGTATCCATCTGATGGGTTTGCAAATCTCCAGTGAAAAAAATTCATCTATGATTCCATTCATGTAGCTTTAGGGTATGGAGTCCATAAGCACTGTAATTGTTTGAGCTCTATGAACAACGGGGTGGTTTTCATGCTCCCCTAAGCCATAGTTTGTGCAGCTGTAGACACTCCTTCAACGTTTTGGGAGAAGTTACTGAGCATGTTTAAAATAACACCAGATTTTTATTCACTTTGTCAACCAAATTTGGTGGTTTTCTAAAGTACCATTTGAAGCCAGCTGAGATTTCTCTTGATGGGCTAAAAAACTGGCATCCCTTCAAAATGATGCTTTTTACATCTTCAATCACTATTTACTTTGTGAAGACAGAGTGAAACTTTTTAATTAATATTTGTTTTCCTTTTTCTTTATGTTTAACATGAGAAATTCATAATTTCTTACATACATTTTTTTTTAACTTAATAACTCCTT
Organism: Propithecus coquereli; assembly: GCF_000956105.1. Classification (NCBI taxonomy): domain Eukaryota; kingdom Metazoa; phylum Chordata; class Mammalia; order Primates; family Indriidae; genus Propithecus; species Propithecus coquereli. The sequence goes on along the minus strand of NW_012151197.1, from coordinate 124,850 downwards.
AGTAGGAGGCATATCAACCATTTACAGTTAGAAAATAAATGTCTAATGCCAGGTCAACAGCATTTTGCTGTATGTCATTTAGTTTTAGAATTTCTGCTCACTTTAAATCTATTTCTGGTTAACACTCAGCTACTTCAGGTTGCACCATGAAACCTACACTTAAATGGGGCCAAAACCTGCAATAGAGATAGAGCAGGCAAGCAAGAAGTGCTTTTAAAATTTCCAGTAGAGCATTTTCTACTTTGAGAGTTAAAGAAAATTTACATCTTACCAGTTATGGAAGGACTCTCAAGTTTAAATTCAAGTAAACTGGTACCATAGATCCAATTTATCACTGTGATAATTTAATGTCCCTTATGGATTGGTAATCAGGGCATCCAGCCGGTTCTCTACCTCTCAGTCTGGCTTGGTTTTCTCACAGAAGAGATATTTTAAATATAATAAGCCTTGGCTTTTGCCTAGCAAGTTCTTTCTGCCATCATTCTTTATACTGGACACAGTAGCTGACTTCAAAGACAACTTTTCCTAATCCCTCTAGCTCTGCAGTCCCCAGCCCGCTGTTAGGGACCAGGCTGCAGAGCTCTCCACAGGCCGCCTCCCTCCCATGCCCTGTCCGTGGGAAAATTGTCTCCCATGAAACTTAGGAACGAGGGGTGCGCTGGGTTGGGGAGGATAGGAGAGCCGCACAGCACGCTCCCCATCACTCACATCACCGCCTGAACTCCACCCCTCCACCGTGGAAATATTGTCTTCCATGAAACCAGTCCCTGGTGCCAGAAAGGTTGGGAACCGCCACAAGCTGATGTTTTCAGCACTCCTCCCACATCCTTGGTCCTTTTCATTTCATTACACATTTGCCTGAATCCCAGCAGCCAAAGCTTGCTCCTTTGCCTTAGGATTTACTTGCTCTGGCTCCTGAAGCCTGGTTGCAAGAGGCAGACTGGAAGTACCAGGAAATTCATGTTTTCTTGCAGCAACCTTCAACCAGTGACTGAGGGAGGAGTCAGTGTATAAATACCCCAGCTCCCTTGCCTCTTGGGAAAGCTAACCCTGAAGCACGTTTTCTACACTGTTTCTCAGAGTTCCCTGGCAGGATTGTGCCCCGGCACAGTGATAACTTGTTTGACAAAGCCCCCTATTGGTTCTCTTCCCTTATTAGTCCCACTGCCTTCCCCCCACACCCAGTATTTTCTAAATCACCTCCCAAATAATTTCCTCTTGACGCTTTGTCTTGGGGTCTACCTCTGGGTCTACATCTGGGGAAATTCTGGAGAATTTGTAATAGAAGCACCTTTGGTTTGACTGTTTCCCCTAAAAAGAATTAAATAGGCCACCTCCTATAACTGATTTTTCAGAGTCTGAGTCTCCACTTTGAGTGATCTTTTCTAGGTTTTTTTGTTTGCAATGTATCATTACCTTGGAAAATCTGCCAGAGTAAATATAGAATTACACTTGGTTCACTTCAATCATACTTAATGAACACTTGCTTAGGACTAAGGCTCTCATCAGCATCAGCTGAGCCCCAGATCCTACAATCTTCAAAAGCTGTGCAGCCCAGCAGCTCTGGCACATGCAGTTAAATCTTGAAATTAAAATGTTTCAGGGACAATTTCTGACATTCAGTTTTTTAGATAATTGGCTTTAATAGAATAAAAATAACATTCATCTTTCATCTTCTTTCCTTTTCCTCTAAGCAATTTAAGGACAAGTTTAATGTAGTTTACCAAGGCTCAAGGCAATATTATATCAAAATTTAAAAAAATTACGAAGATTGCTTAAAATACATTTTTCTGAATTTTATCTTGAGTCTATAGAATCAGAACTCCAGAAGGAATTGAGGACTTTACATTTTACAGTTCCCCCAAAATGATTTTTACACACTCTCAAGTTACATTGGCTTAGTGCTTGATAGGTTTTTTATTTTTATTTTTTTTTACTTTTCCTTTTTACTAATCTCACAGTTAGGTTAAATCAGATTGCCCCATTCTTTTGACAATCTAAAGGAAACATATTTGCATGTACACCCTGTAGAACAGTATTTACTTAAGCCTAGGCTTAACAGAAAATAATAAGCTTAATAAGATGCTTAAATTCCTATAATAAAAGTGAAACAATAAACGCATAGAAAAATGAGGAAGAAATTACACCCATTAAATGCATCTAGCCCGATGAGTGATAGGATGGCTGCCTATTCAAGCTGGAAATTTTACACATGATCGAAGCTTTATTTAGTCTAATGGAATGTGCTTCCTGAATTTGGCTTCTCACTAAGCCAGAGCACAATAGCAGGCATTATGTGATTGGACTGAGCTCATTCCCATCTCTGAGCTATTGTGATTCAGTCTTGACTGCCCCTTTCTCTCAGGTAGCTCTTCACCTACTGTTCCTCTCTGGTTTAGAGATTCCTTCCGAATGTTACAGAAACAGACTTGATGGTCTTTAAACACCATGGGTCCCCCATTTGTCTCTCTCTAAAAACTTCTGAAATCATTGAGAAGATTTAGCCTCATTTTACAGTTTAGAAAACACAAGCTCAGTGATTTATGGAGATAAAAATCACAGAAAATGTCACTAGCTGCCAAGATCAATGAGCTCATCTCACTGCTAGAGAATCACATGGGTGGATAAATACCATGCTTATTGCACCAGCAGAGATGACCTCAAAATGTTTTTTTCAAGAGAATTTAATATTTGCAATTTCTAAGAACAATATTGAATATATCATCTTTAGAGGTTTCAGAATACCCATATTGTAGAAATGCATGAAAATCTAATTATAACCTGTAGCTTCTTAATAGTCTTAATCCAAACATTTCCTGTACTCATGCATTGCTTAGCCACTGAGCATAAACCCATAAGTGATAGTATCAGGAAAGCATTGTCAAGATGCTCATATATCCTGGGGATAATTTTGTTATTCCCACCAGTCACCTTGGGTCAGCCATGCCATCATCCGAGTTGATGCTCAAGTCTCAAATTGTTTTGGGCATTTGAATTGAGCACCTAGGGGACCCTGATATCAGGGGAAATATACTTTGTTCCAAGACTGGCTCTCAAAGGTGGCAAATTTCTAATGTTGATATAAAAATTATTATTGGCCAGAGGTGTTGTAAAGTGGCCCACCTACCACAACTCTTAGACTTTCCAGGGAATTGGTAAACCTCCCTGCCTGTGTAAGATTTCCAAACATTCTGGTTAGGTCTTGCCTTTCTAATATTTCTGTTCGTATCCCATGTCTCTGAGTTTGTCCCCACACAGCAAGGAAATTTTAGCCCCTTCCCATCTATGGACAAGAATCCCATGTTTCTCTCAAGTCATCTTCCTCTGAAGTTCAATATGAGCTCATTCTGGGCCTCTAGCCTGACTATGAATTCTGGGAAGTGTGCAGTTATCAGATAGTGATCTAGAATTCATACTGACCTACAAAAGACATTGTTTATAATAACTTAAACCACATTTAAAATTTCCCCTCCCTTGGAGTCTAGAGTGAAGGCAGAACATCATCTGGCAATATCCCTCATAGAAATATTAGATGCTGGCTCTGGAGCCCCAACAATATAGTTCCAAAGACTTTAGTCTCACTGACAGTTTCTAAGACTGTTGACATAGTAGGGCTTATGTGGGTAGTCGAGGCTGACTTTCATCTATTTCTCACCTGAAGTCCTCGATGTTTTCTATGCCATCGTCACATTGCTGACTTCAGAGTAGAGGAAGTCAGACTTGTCCTCCTCTAACATTGAAGTATAATCATCTCGATCAGGTTTCTGACACAGAAGTCTTGATGCCTTAGTTTGGTATAATTCTTTTAGTGTAATCACTCACATTTGGCTCATGTTTCCATGTTTTATAGTCCCCAATTCTCTTTGGAAAGGCAAGTTGGCTTCTTGTGGAAGTAGTTCTAAAGATGATATGAGTAAAAATATACCACTGGATACATCAAACAATTCCCTGCTTCCTGAAATACCTTCCTAAAATAGTTTAGTCCACTAAACTCAGTCTCTCCTAAACCTAGAATGTAAGCTCTGGGTTAGCAGAGATTGGGAATGAAATCAATTCAGTGAAATTTAAGCTACCACATGAAAAAAAAAACCACTCATCAAACAACCAGTTTGCTAAAAGACAGTTTGGCTACCATTTTCATATGAATATTGATTATTCAAGAAATATCTAGGGCTTTTGAGACACAAAAACTGTTTTGTTTTATCCTGTATCATTTGAGAATCACTACCAAATCAAAGCAATTTAATTGTACTTTATTTTTAAGAAACTACTTCTTATTTTCCACTGTTGTGATCTTTATATCATTTTTTAAAAAGCAAATAACTAAGTAAATAAATTAAAAAAAAAAAAAACCACAGCTTTCCAAAGAGTAGTAAGAAAATGTCAGTGTTCCAGGGTAAAATAGCAATAGCATAAGATAATAAAT
>NW_012151197.1:110473-120183 GCF_000956105.1 Propithecus coquereli | reverse complement strand
TTAAAGGCATGCCCTTCCCTCCCTTTAGTGCTCCCCATGTCCTTTAGTTGTAGATTTGCCCCCCCATCCCCCTAATCCCTAGAAAGTATTTCTGCCATGTGAATTTTAATAGATAACAGTAAAGTTCAGTAGAATATAGATTTATTTAGTATTTTATATTTTGGATTTGTGTACTCTTCTCAATCATTTGTCATTTTATATAAAAATGAGAAGTTGTATTAGGCAGCATTGCCAAGGTAACAAATGATCCCCAGGTTTCAATGGCTTATACCACAAACATTTATGCTCACGCTTCACGTCAATTGATTTGAGACTGCTCCCTGTGTCTTCTCATTCCAGGACCAAAGATGAGGAAGAGCCCTCTTTTGACTATGTCATTTTCTTGGAAGGGGAGAAAAAATGAAAACCAATCATGCAGTGACTTCTAATGCTTCTGTTTACACATCATGACAGTTTATGTTCCATTGGATAAAGCAAGACTAGGTTTAACATCAAGGGAAAAGTAAAGTAATATATTTCTCCCATGGAAAGATGCTGAAATCACATAGCAACAGGTCATGATATATATTCTTACAGGTAAAGGGGCTGTAAATTATTGAGAACAGCAATACAGTCTAATACAAAGTTATTTTTCTTAAATGCCATTATCTTTTTCTCAATGTAGAAAAATGAAGAAGAAGATGGAGCTCCATTACTGATACACCAGTTTCACTTGATTTGGGGTATATATTTGTAAGTAAGAGGAGAGGAATCTGAGTCCGCTTGAGTATAAATGCAGTCACATGCACGAGTGTGATGAATTACGCTAAGTAGGAAAGCATATATAATATAATACAAAGGAAGAGAAAAAAACTATCCTGTAGTTTATGTTATTCTTTACATTTGTGATATATAAAACACCAGAAATTAAAAATACACTAAAAGTTTGAATTTCAAAGAAGACATTGACAGTATAATCAAAAGATGAGCTAGTATATAATGTACATTAATTAGCAAAGTCCGTGTAAACAGTTCTAACTCAGCAGTTTAAAGTAATAAGATTTCTTATTTTCATAAGTCTGTGGGAAGACTGTGTGGTTCCTATTCTCTCTGCTGTATCTACTCATATATTTGCAATCAGGTTTTCCCACTATTTGGAATGCGGCTGGATGTAGACTGATCTAGAATGATTACAGCTGAGATATAGCTGGGTTCTCATCCACATCTCTCATTCGCCAATAAAATAGCATAGGCTTGTTGACATAGCAGTGACAAGGTTCCAAGAAATAGAGCAGGAGTTGCAACGTGTCTTGAGGCCTAGGTTTGGAATTGGCACAATACCACTTACACTGCATTTACTGGCCATAGCAAGTTTCCTATTGTTAACATCTTACGTTAATATGGTACATTTGTCACAACTAAAGAACCAATATAAATATATCATTATCTAAAAATCCTTGTTCTAGTCATATTTTCTTATTTTTGTCTAACATTCTTTTCCTTCCAGATTCTACCTCAAATATTATATTATATTCAGTCATTATGTCTTGTTAGGTTCCTCTTGGCTGTGAAAGTTTTTCAACCTTTTCTTGTTTTGATGACCTTGACAGTTTTAAAGAGTACTGCTCGGGTATTTTGTACAATGTTCTTAAATTGGGGTTTGTCTGAATTTTTTTGCTCATGATTAGATTGGAGTTATGAGTTCCTGGGAAGAAGACCACAAAGGTAAAGTGCCATTCTCATCACATTCTATCAAGGGTACATACTAGTGACATGACATCGCTATTGATGTGGACCTTGACCACCTGAGCAAGGTAATATTTGTCAGGTTTCTCCACTCAAAGATACTCTTTTACTCTTTTCCATACTGTAATCCCTGGAAGGAAGTCACCTTTTACAGCCTACAATTAAGGAGTGAGAAGTTATATTTCACCTCCTTGAGGGGGAAGTAGCTAAATAAATTACTTATAATTCATATGCATGGGAGAGTTGTCTATTCTCCCCCTCTATTAATTAATTTTTTTGTTTAATCATTCATTTATATCAGTGTTGATTCATAAGTATTGGTTTTCTATTTTGGGTTATAATTTAATAGCACTAATACTATTTTGTTTTCTTGCTCAAGTCATTCCAGTTTTGGCCATTGGGAGTTCTTTCAGTTTGTTCTTGTGTCTCTTTGACATACTTCCATCATTGGGAAGGTGGTTTATTTTTATTTTTTGCCTTAACTTTTGGCACTATGGATGCTCCAGGCTCATCTTATATTTCCCTACTTCTAGAATCAACCATTTCTTGAAGGAGCACTTGTTCCTCTTATTAGAGAATAGTATTATAAACCAAGATCTGGCTGCTCGTGTGGTTGCTGCTGGGCCCTTTCAGCTGACAGAGCTAAGCACATGTATGTGCATATATTAACATGCACATATTCGTGTATTTGTAAATATGTCTATATGCAACCCTCTGAACCCACATTAAGCTAAACATGAGTTTGTACTGATGTCTCCAACTCTAACCTGTTACCATATGGATCATTTTAGCTACTACTCTTTGCTTATTTGTAACCTCATCCACCAGCAGTAAGAAACCTGGCTCCTACCATCTGCTATCCGTTTAATTAATTATAGTATACATGTACGGTGGTTTCAGAACTGTTAACTTATATCCCTGTGGGAAACAGCTTTATCAAGTACAGTACAGTCCTTATGTACAGTTCCTTTTGCCTTTACTGTTATTTCCAAAGTTATAGTCAGCACTTTTTTCCCATCCCCTTCAGTGAGATTGTTTCATACATTTGTAATACAGATTCTTTTGTCACATTCCAAATTCCATTCTGGAATTTCCTGACCTCCTAAATGTTTTTTTTTTTTTAATTTGTATGTATTAAAGTTCACTCTTTGTGCTGCAAAGATCTGTGGGTTTTAGCATATGCATAGTGTTATATGTCTACCATTACTCTATCATACAGAAAAGTTTTGCCACCCTAAAACAACCACACACACAAAAAAAGTATACGTCACCTATTCAACCTTCCTCCCACTCAGACACCCAGCAACCACTGATCTGTTTCCTGACTCTATAGTTTTGCCTTTTCCAAAATGTCGTATTAATGGAATCATAAATTTATAGCCTATGTAGACTGGTTTATTTCACTTAGCAATATGCTTTTAAAGATTCATTCATAATTTTGCATGGCTTGATAGTTTACTCTTTTTATTCTTGAGTATGAAGGATGTAACATAGTTTGTTTATCCATTCATGTATTGAAGGACATCTTGGTTGCTTTCTATTTGGGGTGGTTACGAATAAAGCTATTATAAAAATTCACATGTAGGTTTTTATGTGGACATAAATTTTCGAATCAATTTGGTAAACACCTAGGAGCACAATTGCTGGTAAGAAACTGTCAAACTGTCTACCAAAATGGTTACACCAGTTTGCATTCATTCTACCAATGAATGAGAAATCCTGTCACTCCACAATCTTACCAGAAATTGAGATTGTTAGTTTTTTGGATTTTATCCATTCATAATAGTGTGTAGTGGTATTTCATTGTTATTTTCATTTGCATATCTCCAGTGGTCATTTTTATATTTAATCTACTGCATTCTATTAATACATAGCAATCATTAATAAAAACATTTTAATGAATTCATAATTTGAATGATCTTTATATAAGACAGTTTTTCAATGTGCTTGTACAAAATGGATTGTTCATCATGGAGTGGTTGGCTAATTGAATTTTGGGGACATCTACAGCCATAAAGACCCATATTTATGTTGTTTATTTTTACATCCTCAGCACCTGATACACATTCAGTGCTCAATATACTTCTTTTTATGAATGAATAGACAAGCTTAAATTTATTTCTTACTCACAACCTTTTAAGGTTGGAAGCAGTTTTTTTTTAAAGAATCTTTTTCTGGATTCTCCACTGGAGGGTAGCCTTATCTGTTCCTTGTCCTCTCCATGGAGACTATCAGCACCAGCCCCCTTCTTTAAATCTAGCTCTGTGTAATTTTGGAAAAATAGTTTAAAAATCAAAATATTAATGATCGTGCCAAGAGATCCATATGGCATAGAAATTCCTGGGAACACTTCTCTGTTTTTTTAAGGTTTTTTTCCTTCTTATTCTTGCTCCCCCTTTTCCCAGCCCTTAATGGCAACATTTGGAAAAATGGAAAAGTATAAGAAATGCTTATCTACTCCCTAGCCCCTTTTAGCACTCTTTAGCTGGTATAATAGCAATAACTTACATTAATGTAAAAGCTTATTTCTGGAAGTCTTCATGAGAAATTGGCAACTCAGAGGGAAGGGAACTATATGACTGGGACCAGGGGAGAGCAGAATCTTTAGTTTTAATGTATAAGTTTTGCTATCCTTTTTATTCTTTTCTGTATGCATTTAATTCCTTTGCACTAATTGCAAAGTAAATTTCTTTGAAGACAAATATTTCGCATGTACTTTCATGCCTTTATGTTTGTAGTAGCCTGAAAAGACATACTTCTGTGTAAAGTTCATTTTACCATTTCCTGTCATAGTTTGTATCCACATGTATAACTGATGTTTTTATAGAAGTGAATCATTAATTTGCCCAGTAAACTATTATTAAACTTTATTAAGACATCAGTTATTTCTCAATCACCTATTTCAATAACTGCCCATTTTTAATCTAAGGGTTTGAACCAGCTTGGCCTAATTGAACCTCATTGTCCACACAAGAAGGGTACTTGCAAAACAACAATATCCATAAAAACAATAATAGTTGAAGATTGACGCTCTGGGAGAAAAACTGTTTTGATTAATTCTTTTTTGTGCAGAAATCTGGCACTTTTCTATAATGAAGTTGTTTAGGTTTTCACCACTATGGAATTCCATGGAAGCTGAATCACCAAGTTAAGCTGGTTAACTAGTCTTCATGAAGAATCCAGGGCAACTTTCTTGTCACCCCCTTACCAACTCAGGGTCAGAGGACAAGACTGCATTCCCTGAATGTTAGTTTCTTTATGTCAAAGTGAGAATAAGAAGGTCAGTTTCATCTCTTTCTTTCTCCCCACCCTAACTTTATCAAGGTATAATTAACAAACAAAAATTATATATATTTATGGTATACAATACGTTATTTTGATATATGTATATATTGTGAAATAATTAAATCAAACCAATTAGCATATCCATTCCTTCCCATACTTATCAGTTTTTTGTGGTGAGAACATTTAGATATCCTCTGTTAGTAATTTTCAGGTAAATAATACATTATCATTAACTATAGTCACCATGCTGTACAATAGATACCCAAAATTCATTCATCCTGTCTAATTGAAACTTTGTACCTTGTTGCTTGGGAAAAAGTCAGACTCAAATATCGACCCATGAGACAGGTTTTACCTGTAGAGCTGAATTATGTTATCTAATTTTTATGATGGCAAAACAAGTAATATGAAGGGGAAAGGGAGTTTTTCCGTGGTTTGCTGATCGATGACTGCGTATATGAAAAGATATATTTAATCTGATGGCTATTAATATAGACAACTCTGGGCAGCCCAAATTTAATCAAGTCTAGGCAAATATTTAATCAATATATTGTGGTTTGACTAAAGGAGACTGAAAATGCTTTAGCCCAGGGCTCAATGTAATCATGCTGACCTCAGTTCTGAGAGCTGGCTGCTGTCTAAGGAGAATGATGATCAGAGTTTCCCAGACCCATCCATCTAACGCTAAATCTACCTATTTGACTAGCCCTATTAAAACCATATCAGTCACTGGAAACTGTATTCCCAGACTATGCTATTTAACTTGCTACTTAAAAAATCAGCATTTTCCATTATGCTAAACATATCAACCTTTTAATTTTAGAAAAAAAGGAACCAGGTTAATATGGTCTAATGTTTTATCATACCCAATTATTCAGATTCCTCTTGTAAGAGAATTATAAACCTCTACTTGCTGGCATGTGAATTTCAATGACTTCCATTGGAAGAGTGACTTCCTTAGCTCAATGATATCACTATGCTCATGTGACTTGCTCTCACCAATGGAATGTGAGCAAAGTAGCCCATGCCATGTTTAAAGTTTTGAGAGTCATGTATGGTTCCATCATCTCCATTTTTCTTCTACTATGAGAAATATATATCCTAAAGAAGGGCCGCTTCTTCATCTTGGATTCTGGGATGAAAACTATACATCTAGTAGAGTTACAGTCAATGTGCAGCTGCCATAGCCCAAATATAAGGCAAAGAAGAAATAAAATCTTATAAACCTTATAAACTTGTAGCTACAAGTTGCTGGTTTATTAAAGCTGTTTGTTATGACAGCATAATGTAGTAAATACTGGCTTATATATTTAAAGAGTTCTGAACATAGTGAGAAAAAAAAATCTTTTCAGGAACTTATGATAGCCAAGAACTTTCTCAAGCTAGATTTCTTTTATTTATTTATTTATTTATTTATTTATACAAACATACATTTTTCTCACCATGTGGAACTTATTCCTTTAAAAATAATAATATTTATGACACATAAAGTAATAGTTTGTTTTCATATATCTAGTTTTTGTTTTATTCTCTATCAGTTCCTTATAAATATCTTCCAGGTCTTCAAAATGGCCTAATGAGAATTTACTGTGGGACTCTGTTTTATAGAGAAGGAAATTGCTACTCAGAGGTGACATTATATAAGCCACAAAGACACAGTCAGGATTTCTACCCGTGCCAAAGCCCCCATCCATGCACATTTTAAAAATCATCTTTGTTGCTTAATCATCCTTCAAATTAAATGATGTTTTTAGAAATTCAGAAAGAATAGGATAGAGAGATGTGTGACTCAACAGAGAAGATGTAGTTATTCAGCCAAAACTCCCACGGAGCTCCATCTGAAGAGTAAATTGGCCTTTTACAGGTTTTCTCAATGCCAGCATCCTGATGGTATATTACCTTTTCTCTGTTTATCTTAGACATTGAAGCATTTCCATGTTCCAATGTAATCATTCTGATTTCAAGGACATGATTTAGAAAACTATAGACAAATAATGTTTGCAGGCTGAGGTTTTCTTTTATTAACATTTGTATTTCTGTTACTTCTAATAACAAAAGTAATTCATATTTTTTTGTTGCAGAAAAATTGAAAAGTGCAACAAAGCTGTAAAAATAAAATGGAAACTGTGCCATAGTCAATGCATTTCTCTGATAATTTATAGTTCAATTAAAAATTTTGCATAAATTTAAAAAAATTATGCCATAGGGTTGGTTTAAATTTTTAAATTGATAGAGTCATTCCTTAGGTCATTTATTGGGTAGCTACTCCATGCTAGACTGGGCCTATGGATAGAGCGAATCCAGCAGACAACTATCTAATTTCAATATCATTTGCATTCTAGATGGAAGACAGATAATGAACCAGTTTTTAAAAATGGACAATCAAAATTGTTAAATATTTGGATACAGCTTATAAAGGAAATGATCAGGGTGAAGAGGATGATGGCGATGACTACTTTGGACAGAGTGGTCAGTTGGTGAAGTAACAATTGGGTTGAATCTTAAAGGATGAGAATGAGCCAACCATGCAAGGACCTGGCAAAAGACCACCAAGTCAGAGGAAAGAGTGAAAAAAAACACTGACCCAGGAAAGGGTGATTTCTGCAGCAGGAACAGAAAGGAGGTTTCCTGTCTGGCTGGAGCTTAATGAACAATGGTGGAAGTGGTTTGAGATGGTGAGGAGATGGAAGCGAAAATGGAATTTGTCTCAGGTAGAACTCTGTAGAACTTATCTAGGATTCTGGATTATTTTGGGGGAGAGAGAGGGAAGCCATCAGAGTGATGATATAATTAATGCTTTAGCAAGTTGCTATAGGGCAAAATACACTGAGAGAGGTAAGAGTGAAAACTGCTATTTTACCTACACATATTGTCCATGTTGATCATGCAGTTTCTGTATCTCAGAAACAATGACAGTAACTCATTTTGCCAACATTTAGCTAATAGAAAAGACAGAAAAGGGGAGGTTTTCAATTAGAAACCAATTATAGGAATTCAAGTCCATAGATAAGGGTAGCTTGGATAGGATGGACAGAATTAAACAGATTTGAGATATGTTTTGGCAATAGAGTCCATAGAATTCAGTGATAGACTAGATAGGGAGTACAAGAAAAAGGCTCACAGGAATGGCGAGCCATTTTCTGACTGTAACAATGACTATGTGGAAGATGTGAAAGTATTTTTGTCAGACAGGGAATACCTGGGTAAGAAAGCAATGGGAGAAGAAAATCTCGTGTTGGACACTGAAGGTTTTTGAGGGAAAAATCAATAGAGACATCAGTAATCAACGCTGAGGTCCAAATCGTAGGTCTTGGCTTCAGATACAGATTTGAAGACCTGAATGTTTAGAACAGGGGTTAGCGAACTATGGCATGTGGTCCAAATGCAGTCGCTGTCCATTCTTGTACAGCCTTGAAAGCTATGAATGCTTTTTCATGTTTAAATGGTTGGGGGAAAAAATCAAAACCAAAAAAAAAAACTTCATGACACATAAAAATTATATGAAACTCAGATTTTAGTGTCCATAAATAAAGCTTTATTGGAACACAGCCATGCTCCTACGTTTATGTATTATCTATGGCTACTTTCATGCTACAAAGGCAGAGTTGAGTAATTGTGACAGAAAACATATGGCCTGCAAAGCCAAAAATATTTACTATAGGGCTATTGATAGAAAAAGTTTGCTTGCCGCTAGTTTAGATGATATTAACCTTATGGGATTGGATTGTACAAATCCTAGAAAGTTTTGCTTTGCCTTTGCCTCCAGCTGCCAGATGTCGGGAAGGAATGTGGGAACCTGGAGCGAGGACCATCCATTCCCTTGCCTGCTGCGAGATTCACTTGTGGACTCCTTAAAGAAGGAACAACATCAGAAGAGGATGATAAATTAGAGAAGCCAGACGGGGTTCCTGCATTGCGAGCACCAAATTAACTGTACAGTGAACAGATTTGCCAAGTTTAAAAAAAAAAAAAAGAAAAAAACATGGGAAAAGGACCTTCTGTTTATTTTTTCCCCTTATTAATTTACCACAACCACCATCAAGTGTCCCAGTTTCTGTCTGGGAAGAGCTGCTAGCAGGGCTAAAAGCAGCAGGAAAACCCCAAGAAATTATGGAACCCTCATAAAAGAATCAAAGGACATTGTTTTTCAAACCACTTGAAAAACTGAAGCCTCCATTCTGGTCATGTTATTGTGTTTTTCGCGATGTGTTAACAACTGTAATGAAGGACATCAGCAGTTGTGGATGGGGGTGGAATGTGTTCGGTGAAATTCTAGGCTCCTAAATGACAAGAGTCACAGGATCTCTTTGGGAAGCCCGTGCTTTGGCGTGAAAATAGTCCCCACGATGTTTCTTAACTAAGAACCAAACAAGTAATTTTTAGTAAAACTTCAAACAAATGCATTTATACAATAGAGCATAAAAAAATTATGTATTAACTATATTTACACTTCTACTTGAGCTACACAGTCAGTATTAATCATGTTGTTTCTTTTCTTTTTTACTTCTTTTTAAAGACAGGGTCTCACTCCGTTGCCTGGGCTGGACTCTGCGGTAGCACACTCCTAGCTCACTGCAGCCTTGAACTCCTGGGCTCAAGTGATCCTCCTGCCTCAGCCTTCCAAAAAGCTGGAACTACAGACACATGCCACCACATCTGGTTAATTTAATTTTATTTATTTATTTTTATAGAGATAGGGT
>NW_012151197.1:12602-109653 GCF_000956105.1 Propithecus coquereli | reverse complement strand
AGCCGTTATTCTGTAAATTTCTTAGGGCCAGTGGCTATTCAATAAATGTTGGAAGAAAGAAATAGACATATCCATACATGTGGTTACTTTGACCTTGACCAATTTAATCTATTGGCCATTACCATGTATTATTCTATTTAGAGGGCACCGGCGTTGTTATTAGAATATCTTGCATATACTAAGCACCCAATAAATGGTGGCTGAATGCAGAATAAAATCAATAACTGACCCTTTCTTTTTCAGTCCCTAAGGACATGGCACGCATTTTAATAAGTACCAGCTTATTTCAGCTAAAAATAACAGCACTTATAGTTTACAAAGTGCTTTACTATTTCATTTTTGATTGAATCCTTGCTACAGTTCTCACAAACTAAGTGTTTTTATCCACATTTTTAAGGTGAGAAAATTAAGCCCAGAAAAGTTAAATGACTTTCTCATGGTCATTAATAAATAAGTCATCATGATAGAATCAAACCAAATCTTGATCTCTTTGCTCCATCCATTTTCTGTGTAGAGTTGATAAGTCAAAAGTCTGTCTCTCATTTGCAAGTGGGGGTGCCAGGGATACACTCTTGAACGCTGAACCTTAGGCCAGCAATGGGCAATTTGTATTGTCACCAAATAGAGTTGTTCCGCCACTTTAGATCTCATTGATGGTATCCACACGAATGAAACCACCTCCTTTTCTCTTTATAAATTTAAGGGTTGAGGACTTTCCTTGTGAAAATTCACTGAAATGAGAGTTTTTCACCTCTTGGTTTTTGGTGGGTTATTTATTGTTTGTTTTTGTTTAAAATATTTTTTTTTCTTGTTTGATAATAAGTTTCAGCGTCAGTCTTGTGAAGATTTAAGCTAAAAGCCCTACAAGTACAAAAATATAATCCATATTCCCAAAGATACAATGAGCAAAAACACTTCCAGAGGGAATGATTTTGAAAAAGTAAAGAATACATGTTTTGGGGGTTTCAGACATAGGTTTGAGGCCCAGCTATGGAGCTATCACTTTCTTTTGACCCAAGCCAAAATCACCTAACCCGTGGAGATCTCTGTTTCTTTATCGTAGACCTTGGGCACGTTGCTGACTGTTCCTTTGAGTGGCTTTGAGGATCCTGACAGAATGGACATAATCAGGATTTAAACTGGAGCACTTTCCAATTGACAGGCCACATTATTCAATCAGACATAAAAATAGGTCATTAAGCATCATCAAAGAGTAAAATAAATGTCCAGAGATCACCTCTGCTCCACTGTTGCTGGGGAAAGAGGCTCTTTGTCTCTTTAAGAGCTCTCAGACACATCTCCAATCACACCCTAAAAGCCTTCCTAGTTGTGTAGCTTAGGTGCATCCGGTAGCACAGCCGTGTTCTGATCTCCCTGGCAGATGTCATAATTTACTGTCACCCCCATGCAGGAATGCAGAGCGAGGGACCCCCACCTCGGCTCTGTGATCCATTGCCTGACAAGTCCCCCGTGTCAACCTTTCACAGGCCCAGCGGAGGTGGAACACCATTTACCTGATAGTGCCTCTGATAAAGTGGGCAATTAGACGCACTCGGAAAATCCTGGCTGGAAACTGGCTGGCATTTATAAAACGTTACCGCCAAGTCATACTTCATAAAAGTTAATGGAGAAAAATGGAGTCCTTTGAGATCCACCTTGCTCTCTAAGGACGTCAGGAGCACAGGACTCTATAGCTTTATCTCTTTTTGTGTTTCTCCTACCTTTCCCCTCTATTTCCTTTAGACAGGGTAATAGATGGGAGATGAGAGTGAAGGGGAGGGAATTTAGGGTTAATGTCTCAAGTTTTTGATCTCAGAGTAGTGTTATTTGTTTAGTCCTAAATCTTGTCTCTCTCTTCCTCTCTTTTGTCATTTCTGTGTGTGTGTATGTGTGTGTGTGTGCGTGCCTTTCTCTCCCCATCACACTCTGTGTCTGTCTGTCTTTGTATCTCTCTGTCTCTCTGTCTCTGTCTGACTGTCTGTCTCTCTCTCTCTCTCTCTCACACACACACACACACACACACACACACACACAGTGCTAGAATTTAACTTGGCACCTTAGCTTACATTTTGTCTCTCACTGGATTTTCTGGAGTCTGGTGCCAGCTCCAAGAGCGTCATTTGTTTGACACATATTCGACGGCCCCCTCTTCATTTCCTCCTAACTGGATAGCTTCAGTTTGCCAGTGATTAATGAGTCTGGAAGGTGAGCGACAGTTATCTTAAGGGCTCTCAAAAGTTTGTTTCAAGAGACTAGCCAAAATCTCCTGCTACATTAACTGCAGTTAGATTTCCTGTTGATAACAGCCTGTGGAAAATAACCGCTCGCCCCCCAGGCTGCCATGAGCGAAGCTCTGTTTATCAGCCAGCAGTGTGCACGTTCTCTCTGTCGCCCCGTGCAGCTGCCATTTCCCTTCGGGCAGATAAACACTGTAGGAAGTATATTGTGAGGCTGGTCCACGCGGGGCCTCATCTGGATGTGGAGGATTTCTGAAATTGAAAAGTCAGGACTGATCTGGAAAATGTGCTTACAGACAGTGAAACAGGAAAATGAGTCCCCTCCCCAAGGCTAGTTCCTCCTCTTCTGTTGGGTGGAAAAGTTGGAAGGAAGGGACAGGGTGTTCTCTGTGTGATTGGAAATCCCCTGTAGAGTCATAGAGGATGAGCAAGCCTTTGGTTTTCCTTTTTAATATTTTATTTTGCACCTAGAATAATAAGCATGCAGAGAGCAGACAGAGGTGCCCACCAGAGTGTTTTTTCTCTTTCTTTCTTTCTAAATAATGATCAGCTTTATACCAAGCTGGGGGCTACTAAAGGATGCTGGTGGCTGGGTTTTGACTTGATTGCAAGGTGGCTGGAGGGACAGGTAGAGGCCATAGAGTGTGACTTAGTGCCAGCCACTTCAGTGGGGATGTGGGGAATGATTGGGGTCTGTTCCCTGGAGTTTGAGAGGAATATGTGGGATTCTGGGCCAGTAGAGTCATAAAGTCTTTAATGAACAAATAGGCTTGTTCTGTTTGCTATAGTTTGAGGAAGAGTAAACTAAAGAGGAAGATACATGCTTTGAGACCACAGCAAAGTTCCTGGGATTGAGGTAGGGAGGTGATGGAGCACTATTCACCCACGTGCACATTATTCTCTCATCTCATCCTGGTGATGCTGCCAAAATAGACCCAACTTACATTTTCCTTATGACCTCATTTAACTGGGCTTAGAGCCCATGTCACTCAACATCTTTGGAGAGTATATTAAATGAGCTGTTTGCAAGACAACGTTAAAGGAAGTGACATATATGTATACATATATATATATTTTAATGACATAAATATAGTTGAATATATACATGCAGAAACAGAGTTTCCCAAAAACCCAGGTGCCTTGGGGGATAATTCCATCTCCAGGGAGAGGCACTGGACAGGGTCAGAGATTCTCCTGCTCTGTGCCACAAGATCTCTGGGGGTGCTGTGGTGGGTGCAGTTACCATCCCAAACCTTTGCCCCTCCTCTGTCCATGCTGTTGAAGCCCCTCTCATGAAGAGGTGGGGTCTACTTCTCTACTCCTTGATTCTTGGCTGGCCTTGTGCCTTGCCTGGGCCAACAGTGAAAGTTATGCTGAGCCAGCTCTGTCTAAACCCTGAGCTGCCTTGTATGTTTCCTCTTGCCCACTAAATACCTGCATGTTGCAGCCACGACAGCATGCCCTGAGGAGCCTTGGGGTGGATGAGGTGTGAGGGACAGAGCCATGAACCCTAGCTGCTCTAGTTGAAGCCATCCTAAGTCAGCCAACAGCTAGCTGACCCCCAGAAATGGGAAAGGGCCAAGCTAAGCCCAGACACATGAGCTCAATAAATATTATTGTTTTGAGTCTGGGGGCAGTTTGTTGTGTGGCATTATTGCAGCAATGAATAACTGATACAGTTGATTCTGCTTAACATTCTGTTCCCAGGTCCCAGTTCTTCGCCCATCCATTCACATCTTTGCTAGTGAGCCAGGCTGATAGTGCCTTTTACCTTCCATGATTCTGTAGTCCCTCCTTTTGCTTTACATTCATTTTCTCTTTCTTTCCCCACACCTGCCCACTTCTCATCAGAACTCGTTTTGTTTTTCTACATAACTCTTAAGTCCACACTAGACAACCCTGGCACTAGAAAGGAAATTTTTTCAATTATTCTCAAGCATCTTCTCCATTTTTGGTTCTTCTGGCATTTGAGGAAAATACACAAAAACAAACAAAGAAAAACCACAGATCCGTGATTCATTAGGTGACACTTAGTGCTTTGGAGAAAAATCAAGCAGCATAAGGCAAATATTGAGAGTTGAAGGGAAGGGTGGTGGGTGGGGAAGGGGTGGTGCTGTTCCATAAAGGGTCCCCAGATAAGGCCTCTCTGAGAAGGAGACATTTGAATAAATTCTGGGTGACTACCTCTTTTCTAGACCATATTGGAGTCAGATGAGGAACACAGGCACTACTCCTTGGGTCACTTTCCTGGTTACCCAGTTCAAAGGCTAATATGGACACTTACAAGAATCATAATGGTTTACCCAATAAAGTGCTATCTAGCCACAGTCATGTGGGAAGGAGATAGCATTTCAGGGTTTGCAGCCCTTCACATGCTTAACCTTTATGGTATCAAACCTTTAACAAGCACGTGTTGAGCCTAGAGTGTAGAGAGCCAGATCCTCACATCTATGCTGCCATAAGAAATTCATGTGACCTTCATCAAGTCATTTATTTTCTCTGGGCTGGATTTTTCTCGTATGTCAAGTGCAGGGTTGAATTAGATGATTTCTAAGGAAACTACCAGGTCTGACATTCTATGATGTTATGAGATTGTGTGGCTGGTGCTACATCGGATTTTGCAGAAGAAAGAAAAGAAGAAATAATAGTGATATAACATATTGTTCTCTTCCTGGTCTCATAACCTTGAATTCTTCATAAAGATGAAAGAGAGAGAAAGAATAACGCAAGGTCGTAGAAAGCAATGCACACTGTAGGAAGCTGAGCAATACCTTTTCTCTCCCCTATCAAGCCTTCCTTACCTTTGTCCCAAATCCAGAAGGAATGAGTCTGCTTTTTCATGAGCTACCCTAAATCTATAAATCATTAATCTTTTGCACATCTACCAGATTCCAGTCTCAAAAAAATGGTGTAGGGCTTGGACATCGAAGTTGCTACAATGTCTGGTTTGCGGCTCTGAAGTGTCTCCTGGTGATAGGGGCACTGCTGGTAATAATTTTGGATGACAGGGTACCCACAGTGACCTCCCATTCATTTTCTTCTCAACCAGGACCTTACTGGAAGGCATTTGTGGTCAAGAAAAATCTCAGCAAACTTTGGCTATTGCACGTGCAAGAAAATGGTACTCTAATGTTTGTGGTGTGAGGTGTGAGGCTGCCATCCCATAACCTTCTCAGCCTGGCAGAACTCTTGACTTGGCTCATGATCATGCAGCTAACAAGAACCATGTACTGTTACCAAAAGAGCCGCATGACGTGTGAACAGAGGGGAGGGCAGGCTGGCAAGGAAGAATGAGGCCAGAAACGGGAAAGAATGCCTAAGCCAGGAAAAGGCCAGCTTCTAGAGGAAGCACCGGTAGCCAAAGCCCGCCTGCGTGAGTCTGGATCAGCACACTCCCTTAATGCTTGACGTAGGTGCTGTCAAGGTTAGAGCATGCTTAAGAACCGGAACTACACGAAAACGTCATTCAGGAGACAGAGAGGGACAGGAAGTGGGCGCTGCAGCAGCCAGGAAGGGGCATCAGGCCTTCCTGCATGGCTATTTTCACAAGGGAATGGTGAAATGTGATTTTGCAAAGAAAAATTGTTCCAATAAAAAAGACAAAACGTCACCATCATGCATTCACACAAGCACAGACACACACACACAGAAATACACCCAGAACAGAATAGAATAGCAACTACAAGGAATTAATGATTCTGCTTTGATTCTATTGCATAATGGGGACTGGTTCTCTCTAGCTGTCGATTGCTCACCAACTTTTCATTGTTTTCTTTTAGATTATTTTGAAAATATTTGTAAGCTGTTACTTCAGTGCCTTTGACATTTTAGTATAGTGAAGTTGTTAAAAATTGGAGCTTTGGAGCTGAACATCCTGAGGCCAAACTCAGGCTCCACCCCTTCCTAATTTTGGTCTGGGTATTTTATCTCCATATTCTTCGATTTTCTCATCTATAAAACAAAAATAAAAACAACTTATACCTCACAGAGTTGTTATGAGGATTATATAAGATAATGCGTGCGAAGAACATAGAAAATCAATGTCAATTATTTATGGTAAATATTTTCAACTCAAATAAAATGCAACAGTTTCTGAAGATCCAATAATGGCCAAGCAAAGTGGATGGAGGTTTAAAATGCATACATGAAGCCATTCCTTATTTAAAAAATAGTTAAGGAAGAAGCCATATACATACAAAAAATTAAAGAAGACAAATATTCAAGACTAAATAGATAATAAAGGAAATGAGATAGAAATATTTATTAAATAGAGAAGTAATAGGTAGATCATCGTTTAGAATGTATAAAAACACAATTTATTGAAAATAAATTTTAAGGTAGAAAAGAGAATCCCCACATTCTTTGATTTAGGCAGCACTTCAGATGTCACGTATTTCAACCTTTTGTTTGTCATAGGAATCTTTTTTTAGTGATTTCTCTGAGAGCTTATCAGTCAAGAAGTGATCATTTCATATGGCTCTTCGTTTGTTCACTCATGAGGCAATCTAATTCATTCTGAACAGCTATAGCTATAAGGGAAAGAAGAACAAAAACCTAACTGAAGAAATATTTATGGCCAAGAAGACAAAGGAATAATGCTGTTAACTTACAAAGAGCTTAACTGGAGAACTTCTATTCCTAATAACAGCAGGTTAGGTTATTCATATCAATCTTTCTACTGAAAACAATAAGAAATTCTGGGTAAAATATTTTAAAAGAATTGTTACGAAGGGTTGAAGAACTGATAAGGTAGAAAAGGTTCACCAGGTCAGAATTGTAGGGAAAGAGGAAACCCAAGAGATAAGCAGAATACAAAGTTTGATTTTACCTTGAAGATAATTACCAAAACTGACAAATGTGAAACGTGGTTTTGAGAATTTTAGCCTCGCGGAACGTAAGAGGAAAGAAATCAAACCCAGAGCCTTCTTAGACTGGGGAATCGTCAACCTCAATTAGGCATCCAAATATTGCACCATCAGGAAAAGGTGAAGAAAAAGCAAGGGGGGGCCCTCAAGGGATTTGCCAACAAATTTGCAATTCCTGGGTGCCCCCTTACAAAACAAAACACACACACACACACACACACACACACACACACACACACACACACACACGTAGTTAAGTTAATTAAAGTAGTACCAGCCCTGGTAGCAACAATAAGTAGATGGAAGAAACAATATAAATCCTGACCGGAGAAAGATATCATTATCATAGCCCTCAAAATACCTCTGTAAAAATAGTTTTCAAGTAAAATGAGAAACACAAAGGCCTTTCCAAGCACCCAAGAAAGCAAGGAAGTATTATAACAGCAAGAATCAGCAGAAAGTTAAAAATTAAAATTAAAGAAAAAGAGGAAAAAAGTAAGCAAATGCCCAAAATGTCAAATTCTAGAATGATTAGACACAGATTATAAAACAATTTTGCCTGATTTAAAGAAATAAAAGCCACATTTTAAAATATCTGTAGAGAATACAAAAGTTTAATAAGAGATTTAATATATTTTAAAAAGTAACATTTTTAGACATAGAAATGTAATACATAACTTAAAAGTTTAAAGTATGAGTTTAAATGCATATTAGATACAATCTAAGAGAGGATTGGAATTAGCAGAAGCCTTAAAAGAAATTAGCCGGAATGTGGCATGGAGAGATAATGGACATAATATAGAAGAGAGGTCAAAGGGCAAGAAAAATAGATTAAAAAGATCTAATATACTTCTAACTGGATTTTTTAAAGGAGAGAATAAGAGTATGATAGATAATATTTAAATAGAGTAACTAGGAATTTTCTAGAACTGATGAATGACAATATCTAGAGATTCAAAAAGACTAACAAATCAATGGTAGGGTAAATAAAAAGGTATTTACACCTAATCATGGCATCATGAAATTGCAGAACTCAAAGGATGAAGAAAAATCTTGAAAACAGAAAAAAGAAAAAGAGATTACCATTAAAGAAAGAATTGGCAGCTGATGTCATAATAGCAGTGAAAACCAATAGCAAAGGAACGGTGCCTTCAATGTGCTAGTGAATGTAACTGTCACCCTGAAAATCTATACCCAGTGAAAAAGACCTTCCATATGAAGAAGAAATGAAGATTATTTTCAGACAAACAAAAACTGAGAACATTTGCCATCAGCAAACCTACACTAAAGGCAATAATAATGCACGTTCTTGAGGCAGAAGCAAGTTGAACCCAGAGAGAACATCCAAAGTAAACAAGAGAGTGAAGAACAGAGAACACGGTGAGTATGTGGGTAAATCTAACAAGATATACAAGATAACAATAGTTAGACATGATCATAAAGTATTAAACATTAAAATAGAATTCAAATACAAAACAAAATTAACAGATTATTGTGAAATACAATAAAAAGGAGTTAAAATGTTTTAAGGACCTTGTATTTTCTAGGGGGTGATTGAAGTATTGATTAATTTTGTACTTCAGTGAGTACTAATGTTTTAATTTCTAAGGTATAGTTTCTAAATTAGTATAAGGAAAAATTAGAATAAAATATAATCAAACTGAAAGATTGTAAGAAGAAAGGAAATGAAGCAGAGCAGGTAGGGAAAAAGAAAATAATAAGATGGTATATTTTAAACACAAATATTAGTCATTATTTAAATGTGAATAGACTGAACAGTTAAAAGTAAAGATATATTGTCTTGGATTAAAGAAAATTCCATGGCATGATTCCTGGAGGAGGGAGGGGCATTAATATCTCAGTTTTTGAGGATGGTGTCCCATGAAGTTGTGCTATGCACATCCTATGTGTCCCTGGATCCAACTATAGAAAAGACAAAAGGGAAAGGTTGGAAAATATATACTATACCGTTGACCCTTGAGCAACTCGGCTCCACTTGTACCTGGATTTTTTTCAACCAAACACAACATTTGCTGAACATGAAACCCAGGTATATGGAAAGCTGACTTTTTTTTTTTTTTATAAACAGGTCCCACAGGGCCCAAGTGGGACTTGAGCATGAGTGGATTTGGGATGTAGAGGATCTTGGAACCTATCCCCTGCAGTATTCTGAGGGAAGATTGTATTTTATTTGAGCATGAAACCAGGGAAAACTTGTGTAGCTATGGCAATATTAAAGACTATAGATTGAAGGTGAAAGGCATAATCAGAGAATCACTTTATAATGATAATAATTTCAACTTGGGGAGATGTAATGATTTTAAATATCCATGCACCTAGTGATAGAGATTCAAAACATATAAATCAGAAATTGATAGAACCACAAGAAGACATAGACAGAGACAATAAGAGAATCAAAAGAAAATACAGGCAAAACTACACTCAGATAGGAGACTTTAACTTATCTCTCTCAGGAATTAAACGAATAAGCCACACAAAAATTATCACTCAAGATTTTAGAGTATCTCCCTCAGTAATTATAATAGAGTTGTAGGGAAAAAAAATCAATAAAGAAAAGAAGAGAGTTTGAAAATTTATAAACTAGGCACCCATTGCGGAGAGTTACTAAACTTTCACAAAGTAATAAAAATAAGAACAGGATAGAGATTAACAGTGCCAAAATTTGGTCCTTTGAAAAGACAAACAGATTTTAAAATATCTCACAAATTAATTTTAAAAAGAAGAAAAGGTGAGAAAGCACAAAAAAACAACATCAGGAATGATAAGGAGGCCGTCACATGCATAATATAAACATTGTCAGGTAGATATTATGAACTTTCATGTAAATAAAATGGAAATTTTAGACACAATTTCAACAATCATAGAAAAATACAATTTACAAATAAAATCTCTCAAGAAGAAACAGAAAATCAGACTCATCTTATAACTTTCATATACTCATAGTGAAAACCTAGAGTGGTTTAAGTTTTAGAAGCAATTGTGAAAGGTTTTTAAAATGTTCATACACTTTTACTACTCAGTAGTCTCAATTCTTGGAAACTTTTCTAAGGAATTATGTCTACAAATGCAAACATTAACAGCAACAACCTTGCAGCACAAACACATTCCACAGAGTTATACATACAAAAAGGAAAATTGGGCCAAATCAAATGTGAAACAACTGCTGAACAGCTAAGAAGATAGAGTCAAGTGGGCCCAAACATTGTTTTTTCCAATCTTTTTCATTGAAAAAATGGGGTATCTTTTTGTTTCATTTTGCGTTATATACTATTTGTGCATACATTATGAATGTCCAGCAACAGAGGCATTAGTTCAACAAATCATGGTAACCATAGTATGAGATACTATGATGGTTTAAAGATATTTTTGTATTGGGGGAGCCTTACTCATGTGCTTAAGTTCTCTTGATCATATGAGAGAAAAATACAGAATCAATAGAGAAAAACAGCACAAGATCAGGGAAAGCTGACAAGGCATAATATCTTAGTAAATCAGGTCAGAGTTCAAAGGGAAAACCTAGCTTAATAGGGAAGCAGGGTTAATGATAGTGAAGTCAAGAATTGTTCATTGTAAACCTTAAGACACAGCTTCATATTTCAGCAGGCAGAATTATGGCCACCCTGGGGACTTGTGAGCACAAGTCCACCCGCCATCAATGCAATTCGGTTCCAACTTCCATTGGATTTGGTGCTGATACTGCTGGTATACTTTTATTTATGGGTTCTATAGTGACCGTTTTTTTAAAACAACAGTGTTTTTGAAGTTGCAATCCATTTCGTAATCAACAAGCACCATGTGGTGGTGTTCTTTTTTCATTACTACTAAATTCATGATCTGTCTTAAATTGATGGTGTCTTAGATTCAAGGAAGCATTGTGTTTCCAGGGTTCTTCAGACTAGGTCAGGAACTGGGTCTGTGGGTGAGAACTGGCATTAGAGTGAGCTGTGAGGACTTATGGTCATTGCAAGAAAAAGGAAACCGGAAATGAAATTATAGATCATAACACAATTGAGATATTAAAAAAGATTGCTTCTAGTTCTCAAAAGCTTGTGCTCCACTAGCAGAGACAGGCTAAGAACAGCGGCATACCCTGAGAGTGTCCCCCAGCAAATACAAAGAGGTTGGTTCATTGAGATCACTTTTCCAGCTGCTCACGCCCTCTGTTGGCGGTAGGCACAGTTGATGAGTCTGACCTCGCACAGTTATCTTTCAAAGACTGCAGGTTGGAAGGTTGAACATTGTGGAGTTTCAATGCCAAGTTCTGTGGTACAGGCTAAATGCTCTAAGAATTTAGAGGACAGAGATTGAAAAGGACTAGGGAAGGATTAATGAGTTAGGGTTGGAGCTTAAAGCATTTCAATAGGGAAACAGAGGGCTTTTCAAAGAGCTAACAAGCAAGGAACTTGAGAGTGGCAAGAGCAAGGTGCAATGTTGGCGTAGTGCTTCATCTGGAATGTTTCCTCATTCAGCCCTGGAAGTCCTTCTTTGGTCAAATCAGGGTTAATTTGCAAAGGCAAGAATCTACTTGCAAATGATTGAAATGTGACAATATATTTCTCTCTGCTTTTCACTCCTGACACAGAATTGGAACCTAAGCCTCTTTGAGAATTTTCAATCAAAGTCACAGCCTCATGCCAACATATCTTAACTGTAGAGGCCCATTCCACAGCTTGCAAATCTTGTGCCAGAAAAGAACTCCCACTGGCTTGCGGAGCCGTTTGTCCTGGCACAAACAGGCCTCTGCGGGCAGGACACGTAGCTGGATGAGCACAGAAAGACTGTGCACAGCTCCCCATGCTTGGCAGGGTGGGGAGGAGGCTCTGTTGCTATTCCCCTCAGGGGGAAGAATCCCACACACTAAGTATAATTTCCAGGCATGTTGAGTAATGGGGCAAATTAAAATTGGACTCTCCTTCTATCTTAAATCTAATTAATCTTCCTTTACCATGCATTCACTCCCCTAGAATATGGCATTAAAATTCCAGCACTTTAGTTTGCACTTTCCAGCAGCTTTTTATAAGCAGTAGTAACCTGATCTACTAGTTCATGAAATCCTAATATGGAATAATTTAGAAAACTGAAAGGATTGGTTCTCAACAAATGAATAACAAGACATTGACTTAGGAATTTTAGATCTCAATAGTAGAAAAGCAGTGCCCCGGAGATAGAATTATTATTATTATTATTTTGGCTTGTTGCATTGAGTCTAAAACATCATTCATCATGTTAGTACTTAGTGGAGTTATACTCTCCATCAATATACTCCTTAGGAATGATTTGTGGAAACAGTGCTGCTTAAACTAGTCAACAACTGTTACTGAATTTAATTCTGAATTTGTTCTGGCTTTTTTTTTCCCCATATTTAGGTGTCATAACTGCTGTTGTGCTAGGGAAAAAAGCTTACTTCAAAATCAAAATCAAATACACCCTGATTCCAGTGTACATTACAGCTTTAGGGTAGAAGTGCTCAGAATTGAGTTAGTTGCATAAGAGTAGGTTTTAAAACTTCTTAAAACTTTAATTACTAATAGAATCTTTTCCTCTCCCTTAAGTGAGGAAATCCCAGACAAAACCTTTCTTATATTTACTTGTTTTGTCCATACCAACACCACAAAAGGAGAAAATATATTCTGGCAAGAGTTGTCCTAAGAGAGAAAAATTGGAAAATAATCTAGCATGTTGAAACATTTAGTAACATACCACAAATATTTATGTATATGAGTTGTTTATATGCGCATTTACATATATATGCATATATTATAAAGTTAGCCTAAGAGGCAACATTCCTACATATTATGAAACTAAAAAACTTAGATTTATCACCAACTCTATCTTCGCAACATTGACTAGAGAGGATAGACTAGAAATAATGGTTCCCTTTAGCTTTAGATGGCATGATTTTATAATTTATATATATTTCATCGAATCAGCTTAATAAGGTGGAGTACATGAGCAGGTCATGTGTATGACTCTCTTTTCTTCCTGAGGGACATGCATGTACAAGGGTAAGGGTGAGCTTCAGAAAGATTTTGTAGATAAATGATTGCAAGAAGACCACTATTGCTATTTAGGTGTGTTTTGAAAGGACAGGAAATTATTTTATTGCTTATTTCCTTAAAGCATTTATTTCATTGCTTTGATTGTTAAATATCTATGAATAGATTGATTGAAGGGAAGAAGGAAGGAATGAGTGAATAAAAAATGTGTTCATATCAAATGACATGTATAAAATCTAAAACAGGGATCAGTTAGATCATAAATATTTTAGGCTCTGCAGTTCACACAGTCCCTGTTGCAACTACTGAACTCTGCCATTTTAGAGTGAAAACAGCTATAGAGAAAGTATAAACAAATGACTATGGCTGTGTTACAATAAAACTTTATTTACAAAAATAATCTGTGGGCTGAATTTCTCCCACGAGTTATTTTTTGTCAAAAGCTGATCTAAAGCATCAACGGCAACCCATTATTCTCAAAATAAATGATTAATTTATAGGCTTTTTAATAATTTTCAGGACTACATTAGGGGATTGGTTCAGAGGAAACACAATGCTAAACTGTTCTACTGATCAGCCGTCGTAGATGTACGTACATGTAAGACCAACCAGGCTTTTATATTTTCTTTTCTCCCTGCCACTTAATTCTTTCTGGCCTTGCTGTATTTTACGTGCTGTTCCCATTTCCAGGCTAACACAAGGAAAAAGGGTAGATGGCATAAGAGGACACTGACTGTACTGCAGGCAGCCCAAATATTCTGTGCGTTAGTCACTTCGGATATCCAGTGGAGTGAATGCGCCATTCATGAATGCCCAGAGTTGGCCTGGCATGGTCCAGACAGTCTGCTGGCAGCAAGGAAGCTAAAGGCAGGGGACGCCTGTGTCGATTGTCTGTAGTTACGAGCCTGAGAAACAGTAGCTATGAATCAGCCTGTCTGAGGCTCTGCTGTCTTTATTTGCAACAGTAAGGAAGATAATATTTTAAAAAGCTTTTAGGAATCAAATGAGTCTTAACCACTAGAGAGAAGAATCACAGTCTGCAGCTACATTGCCTAGAGGCTTAATGATGATTCATTGCAAAATTAGACCAATTAAGCACTGCCCCCCCATACTGTAGTCTTGAGTGAGTTAGATAAGATCATTGGCTCCCTTTGACTCATGGAATTCTAAAATAAATGGGATCTTAGAGATTTTCTGGTGGTGGGGTTGTGGAATGTTAAAAGTGTAAGGCATCTCCCTGGAGATCTGGTCAACCCATTTATTTACAGGTGAAGAAACTGAGCCCTGGTGAGGTAAGTGAACATCCAGTGATTCATAATTAGTGGGGAAGGTAGAACTTGAGCCAGCACTCGATTCTGAGTTGATAGATTGATTCATTCATTCATTAAGACAATTATTCATTCAACCAATGGAGTTTGCACGTTGTTTCCCAAAGTGATTTTATCAGAGAACCCCTTTGGTTCCTCGCAAGGATCAGAGAAGACCAGAATTCCCTAGAACCTACTTCAGGAAACTCTGTGATTACCACCCCACACCTTCGAGCCCTTTCAACTTCGCCCACACGTGCACTTTACAGGTGAGGAAAATGAGACCCAGAGAGTCTAGGTTGATGGCTCCTAAGCTTGTTACATGTTAGAATTACCTACAGATCTTTTTAAAATTCCAAAGTCCAGGCCACACCCAGACCAATAAATCACAGTCTCTAGGGGCAAGGCATATACATCATATATTTTGAAGTTTCCCAGGGAATTTCAATTTGCAAAGTAATTTGCTTGTGCTTGCTTGAAAACTGAGATCCAAAACTATTTTTAGAAGAACTTGTGTTTATCCTATGTTTAAAATGTACAATTATATTTCATTCAGATGCATCAAATCAAAGGAGATGCAGGACATGTTATAACTGAGCTGCCTCCTTTTACTTGATGCATAAAACGTTTGTCACCAATATATTCCACTCAGACACGATATATAACTTTTTTTCTTGACTCTTCTTTATTCAATCCTCCCCTACCCACTGCAGTTGGGCAGTAGACGGCTTTGGAAATTAAGCTTAAGTGGAGGATTGTGATATACTTTTATATGTTTCAATTAGAATAATCGCTTCTTGGCCTTTTGGCTAAGATCAAGTGTTTCAATTAGAATGAAATTCCAGACGCATTTTTGAGATTGTTGTTTCTGGATTGTCGTTCCCATGTTATATTGCGTTTGCTCATTTTTACAGGCCAAGGTGGGCTCTCTGGTCCTTGTTCACCCGTCTCATTTCAGCTTCCAGCGTTTGCTTCCACACTTTCCCTCTAGCTCCTTTACTTGACGTTCATCCTCTCTCCCTTTCGGGTTCTCTACCCTTCCAGAAGTAAGACAGAGCAGCTGGAGCCCCTACCCCAGAGTGATTTATCTAAAACCAGTTAACTGTCTCAACACAGTCAAGTGCAATCTTGTTCCCAGTGACTTGAAGCCGCAGTCAACATTGGGAGAACACCCTTCTCACTTAGGTTGTATTTAATTGGGGTGACTTTAAGAGATTATGGGAGGAGCTAAGTGACTTCCCACTCCCAGCCTCCCATCAGTATATTCTCTCCTATGGAAGTTTGAAATTTAAGACAAAATAAAATCATCTTCCAATTCTTATACTCATCTTTAAAAAACTTCCTTTCTTCAGGCAATTGCTTTGTAACACTAAGGAAAGAAAATCCAAAGATTACTTTCTCTGGAAACCAAAGAACTGGCATCTGTATGGGAGGAGCTAGTGCCTTTGTAGGAAGAAATCTCAAAACATCCACGATCTCTTCTATTGTTCTGGTGAAAGACTTATCAAAATACACAAACCATGATGCCTCATGGAGGTGGTAGAAACAGCGCTTGAAAGTCCTGGAAAAGTGCCTGGGTGAGGAGCTCTCTGGAGGAGATTCATTCAACTTAAGAGAAGACAGGAGAGGAGGGAAGATAGGCTGCCCATCAGAAGAAAGAAAAAGGACCAACAACATCTCCACCCCTGCCCAGCAAGGCCCAGCCTTTGCTTTTCTGAGACTTTAGCCAACATTACATTTATCAGATTTCCACACTAACCAAAAGATAGGTCTTTTTGATATTCAGTTTTTCCATGTGGGCAGCCTGACACCCCAGCGCATTTATGTACCTAATGGGTGTTTTCATCCTATGTCCAATAGATGTTGCTCTTAGAAACCACATGTTCTCAGCTACTCCTGCCTCTGGAGCACAATTCCTAGTCCCAAGTTAGGAAAAACTAAACAGCCCTAATACATTTCAGTATGTGAGAGTGGAAGGGACAGAAAGGAGGAGGAGATATGGAAATGCCCTGCACTGAGAAGACAGACAGAAACAAAACAATTCTCAGGAGGTATTTCTACCAACACAATAGAGCATCACAGTCTGTTTATTTTGATAGGTGTGTTACTAGGACCACAGAAACAGTCTTTAACGTTTTGAGCTTTTTCTTTTTATGTAGGCATTAGCTCTTTCCCTATTGCTCCTAGTCCAGAGCAAGCATGTCTCTCGTTTTCCTTCCTCAATCCCATCAATAGAAATGGAGGGTCTATTAAGTACCAGGCAAAGGGGTAGGTGGAGATAAACTCATAAAACTTATTTTTACTTTACAAATGAACAGTTCAAACACCTGGGCTCTGTGATTTTAAGGACATCCCCAGTACTTATTTACAAAAATGATGCCAAAGTTTTTAAGACAGTTGCTTCTTTACAAAGATTTTGAGCCATTTTCTTCAGTGGGCATGGAAAAGGCAGCCAAGCGCATGAGGACATGGAATATCTCTTTGTAACATTATTACGGGAGTACTGCCTGAAAATTCTGATTCATCACTCTCTATAAGGGCGGCAGCACTTGCTTTCTGCTATTTCTGTGTCTACGTGTTCGTGTATGGGTATGTGTGTGTGTGTGTGTGTGTGTGTGTGTGTGTGTGTGTGTGTGTTTTCCTTACTTATTCATCTGAGAGTTTTATATCTTTTTATCATCTGGGGCAGAAACATCATCTGTTCATAGAGATTCCATGGAGAGAAAAACATACCAGCATCAACAAAACAGTAATGGTGATGGTGACCTCACTTCTCATTGCAGGAGACACATTCTATGCTATATTTTCTAATACTTTTGGATCATAGAACCGTGACTTGTTTTTTTTATTTATTTAAATTTCCTGTTGGATCCAGGCAAGGCAGGGACCCTCCTATAGCATGCATATTAATAACTGAAGCCCACATCACTGCCCTTGACTCATGCCCAGCCTTTTCTTCCAAGCTAAACTTCTTTCCACCCACCATCTCCTTCATTCTCTTTTCTGTTCCAAGGAAACCTATTAAAGCTCTTATAAATTGTTACAGCACCTGAGAACTGACATTACTGGAAACTTTGTCTAGCTCCTTTTACTGTGGCCCTTGTTTTGCAGGGGAATAACCAACTCCTCTGAACTTTTGAAGGAGACAGCAAAGTCACTGGGTAGTTTTTAAGGCTGACAGGAGAGTTAAACCCACTTGTGTCATTATCTGCCTTGATCACAGATTCTCATGCACATACAATTTTCAATATGTCTCCCTGTGTGATATGGGGAATGGTCATTAAAAACAATTTTGGCTTCTTATTGGGGTCTGTGGATTTAGATGATATAAATATGTTCATGCATTTATGCAATAATTAATGAATAGTTGAGCTCCTGGGTGTCAGGCACAGCATACAAGGACTGACCTCTGTCTACAGATTAGCAAGAAGCCCTCACTCAGCCTAGGAGTCTGGGAAACAATTTCAGTATTTCTGGAATCAGAGAGAGGTGAGTTCACATCCCCAAGCTCTGCCATTTAATTAATGTAGAACCATACGCAATGGACTTAAGTTCTGTAGATCCCAATTTTCTTAGCAAGAAAGTAAGGCAGAATAGTGCCTACCAAATAGGGAGCTAGAGTGAAATTTAAATGGCATGCTATGTGTAGAGAGTCTGGAACAAGGAAGTCTGGAACAACAGAAATTAGTTCCTTTTCCCTTATCTCGTGATTGATAGGAGCCTCTTCCATATCCCTCTACCTGACCTTACTTTGGTCAGTAACAGTCAAATGGAGAGATTCAAGTCTCCTACAAACAAGACCCGTTGGCCATTCCCAAAAGAAATTTCACAGCCTTAAAAGGAGCTGTGCATCTCATGAAAAGGAGAAAGAAATGCTGCCTCAGACCAGGGTGAGTTTACTGCTCTCTGCTCCCTGTAATTTAAAGGGTTAATTTGCTTTCATGTTCCTCCCACTGAGAACCACTGTTATTATGGGATGCAGGTTCCCACAAAAATAAAGAGAGATGCTTTTTTTTTTCAATGCATAAACTGGCAAGACCATAGTTAATTTCCATGAGAGTCAAGAGAGCAAAACCCTGGGCAAGTCTTTGAAAACTCACTTGGGACACTTCATGTCCGAGAGACGGTGCTTCAAAGACAGGAATTCCATACCTTGAATCCACTTTCCCATGAAAGGCTGCAGGAGTTACTGCAGGGGAAACAAAAAGCAATTCACCTTTACCCTAACCAACCCTCTCCCTCTTCTATCTCCCCCTCCCTCTGCAGTCTGCTACCTGAACAACTCCAGCACTGGAAGGGAACTTTTCTTTAACTCTTTGCTACTCAGAGTGTGGTCCCAACTTCCACCTCACCTGGGTGCTGGTTAGAAACACAGAAACTCAGGCGCCACCCAGACCTACTGAATCAGAGCCTGCATTTTCACAAGATCCCAGGTATTCACATGCATCCTGGGAATTGGGAGGCAGTCCTTTAACTGGTATCCAAGTGGAAGGATCATACAAAGCTGCATTTCCTAATCTTGGAAATACTGATCAAGGCCTTGTTTATGGTGGGGCTTCTATTTTTATTTTCCTGTTATACAAAATATTTGGTACAAAGGAACGCCATAACACCAAACCCTCCAGGTGGAAAATTTAGACTCTGAGAGATTTGGAACTGTGCGTTGTTTATCATAGATAGGTTATATTTAGGCCCATGGAAAACCTGCATGTACATGCAGTGGCGTTTATGGCTTTCTAATGTCATTGTCTAATGGGGATTATATCACTCTTACCTGTGAGTAACACAGGCCAGTTTTGAAAACCATATTTTACTTTTGTTTTCTCATAGCAGCAGTTTTATGTAGGCCTCTGGGTAAAATAGATACTGTTTGACCACATCAAGAAAATTAAAGAGCGAAAAAAATCCACACAAAATTTAAGCCCAGTCAAAAGTTATGGACACCTTGTAAGACTTCAAGGTTTGTTTTTAGTGTTTTTTTTTTTTAACTGAGGCAAGGATATAGATTAATAAAATATTTGTGAGTATGCAAAATATGCAGTTAACGTATAAGTATAACATGAGGTATAATTATATCATGAAGTCATGAATTTCTGACTCATTTTGTAAACACCATGTATTAGCAAATAGGTGTTGAGCATCGGCATAGGCAAATTTTGATAGAAGGCCTCTTGAGGAACGTGAAATAAAGATATTTTGCCTTCATAAGCTCCCTGTAACGAGACGGCATAAATGTGTTTACGCTCACAATTATTAATCACCTGGCAGAGAAAGCTATATGAGTCGTGCAGAAAACCGGGAGGAGGAGTTGGGAGAAGGAGTGCCGAATTCTGCTCAACGTCACCGGAAAAAACCTCGTCCCTGAATGTGTCACTAAGAAGAGTTATTAACTGGAGACTCAGCCTGCTGTCTCTGTTGTGCCAATCTTCCTGAGCCTCCCCAAGACACACCCCGCCTGTCTGCAGTCACCCAGGAAAGAGTGAGGACGTGAGCCTTCTGGTTGGATTGGGGGCAAAACCCTTCTACTCATGGGAAGCAGGAGAAGGGAGTTAGTGGACGTGGCCTGCGACCCCCTGACAGGCGGTCCCTTCACACTGGGGCATAACGTAGCCTGGTATGTTTTGAAGGCCTCCCACGGCGGGGGTCTTGACGTGTCTTTCAGTGGACACTGATTTTTATCACCAATCCATAACAAACTATTTTGCCGACAGAGGGAAAGGGAGGGCGGGGGTGGGGGAGGGGGCAGCTGATAGCTGTCTCCATTTAGAAAGGGCAGCATGCTTCAGGGACCCCGTCTGGCTGCCAGTTGCTGCTGCTTCGGGACTTCTACACGTACACAGAAGGGCACTGAAGCTATACACTGTACTGCCGAGTTCCTAGTTATTAAAGAGAATTCATACAGATACAAATCAAACTTGCAATGATGAAATTTTTTATCAGCGTATACATGTGTGCACCATTGTGAAAACTCATGGAACTGTCTACTTTAGATTTGTGCATTTTACTTCATGTAGAATATCCCTCAATAAAAACAAGTAAATAAATAACTTAGCTGGGCGGGGGTGGTATTCTATGAAACACGATCGGTCTGTCTTTGATAGTGGAGGGAGCTGGGTGACGAAGGCTAAGTGGGGGCCTATTTACCACTCTCTGTTTAAAATAAAAAGGCAAGGAAGTGGTTATTTTAAAGTCAGAAGGGGGTTTACCTTTACAGGGAAGGGAGGAAGAGTGCTCAGAGGAGCACAGGGCTCTGGCAGTGCTCTGTTTCTTGACCTGGGGGTGGTTACTTGGGTGTTTGCTTTGTGAAAAATCACTGAGCTGCGTGTCACTGCTTTCTGTATGCATGTTCCATTTCACAATAAATGTTTTTCAAACTTCTGTACCTTAAAAGACACCATAAAAAACACGTATACAAACACATGCTTACAAATTAACTAAAGGATTACACATCACAACATTCTTAGAGCCTGTCTTGTGCATAAATTGGAGTACACAAGAAAGAGATGAACTTGATCCCTGCAACTGCCTGCCTTGCTGATTGTCTCCAAGAGGACAACAGAATTTCAGAAGTCACCCGGAGGGTGGGGAGAACTTAATTAAAATATTCTGCGTCTTGGGGTGTTCCCTAGACTGGGCCTCTCTAGTCACACAGTTTTTATCTCATTCCTTGGACACAGGAGCCAACAAGTGTTTTCTCATTTGCTTTTAGACAAATCCGGCATTTCTTGGGGCCTTTGCACTTGCTGCAGCCTCCAGTGGGAGCTGAAACCTGGATAACACACTTCCTCACTGCTTCAGGACCTGACGAAAATCGCACTTTCTCAGTACTGAACTCTAAAATTACCACCAAACTCTTCTTGACATTTTCTAACCCTCTCCCCTGTTTTAATTTTCCTCTTAACACTTACCAATTATACTTCACTTTTTCTCTCTCTTCTCTCTCTGTCTCTCTCTGTCTCTGTCTCTGTCTCTGTCTCATATCATGGCAGAGATTTCTGTCAAATTTTTTTCACTGCCCCTATAATAGTGTCTGGCACATAGTAAATGCTCAGTAAGCATTTGCTTGATTCATTGAATAACTAAAGAGGGAGAGACGTAGGAGTAGATACTGATATTAAAAAATCAGTCTTTGATGTAATAAACTCATTGTTTACAAATAGCCTTATGGCTGAAGAATCTATTTTATCTTATTCCATCATATAATTTTATTGTTTATTTTGTAACTGCTGCAGGTAGAATACATTTTGCATGTTATGGGTTGTGGAGCTCAACCTGGGACCTTTGTTTGCAGCATGCATTTAATCAAAACTCGTGTTCCAAATTCCAAACACCTCCATGTGAACCAGCCCTTGAAACATGACCTCTTTATGTGATAGAACCGTACCTCTCATGTCCCCCAGGCCAATGTGTGTAGTCTGTGGGCACTCCCCAGATCTTTATTGCTGACAATTATTACACCAGTTACAGGACATACTTTCTTACTGATATCCTGCTGTTGTTGTGAAGGGAATTGATTCTAATTGCCAGTTTCCTGCATTTTTCTTGAACGTTTAGCCTTTGCAAGAAAAAAAAAATCACGATGAAAATTCCGCACGTTACTAGGATTACTTCACAAACAGAACATTCTTGACTTTGGAATTCCCCCCAGACTCTGAACTTACCCATACAGAAAACTTGAATTCATTTTGAAATGGGAGGAAAGTAGGGCAAATGTTATCTTTGAGCTATGCCATTTGGCTTCCAGTGGACACACGAAAGGGACACACAGCAAATGTCAAACAGGCTGATAATGGACAGGAAGCATCGCTGTGGACACAGCAAGCCTGGCCTTCACTGGGAGAAAACCCTGGATGAAACACAATTGCTCTAACCCCAAGTCACCCAGGGCATGAGCAAAACTAGGCCTGCAGGTGAAGACACTGGGTCACAGAGCTGGAGGATCTGAGACATCTCCCAGATAGTCAGACTGAAGTCTGGCCAACAAAGAAGGCTGAGTTTATTTATCCATTGTCGGGAGATGAGCAAGGCAGAAAAATAGGCCCTGGTTCCAAGTCTTCCCTGGCTCCATTATCAGGAAAACAGGACAATATATACAGAAATAAAATACAGAAACTTCCTCTTCACCATCATTTTGAATCTGTCCTGGCACAGATGTGCGCTGACATCAGCTCACAGCCGGTCCAGTATGAAATTTATCTTCATAGAAATGTGACCCTTGGCTGCCAGTAGGCTAAAAATATAGCCAACAACAGGGCAAATAAAGATAAAGAAGATTGTGCGGGACAAATGCTGCATTTCCTACACACAGCTTTATAATTCCTCTGTCCCAGGAATGAACAGAAAACAAATGGATGCACTCAGCCAAGGGGGAACCTCTGCACTCTACTCCAGGTGATAAAGTAGATAATCATTTTGCATGGATTGGGACAAGATGACTAATGGACATTGCTATGAATAAAGGACATGTACAAGGCAAGCAGGCAGGGCTTCTCATAAAACTATTCTGTTCAACTCAACAAGCTTCGTGTGCTGAAGACCTTGTGTTTTCATATTCAGGTGGCTTTAGCTTAAGGGTTCAGAAAATGATCATGTGCACACGTGTGTGTGTTGTGCATGTGTGTGTGAGTGATTTATGATTTTTCAAGTGTCAGACTTATTGTTTTGCTTAGCCATTCTTTTTTAAAGGCGAGTTAGATTTTTTAATTAAATCACGTATGTTTTGAACTCAACAAGTATGTATATTTTTACTTTGACTACCTTTAGGTTATGGTTTAATAACTTTGGTCTTAGTTTGTGTTGGTGCATGTTTTGGGTTTTCTTATTAATTTCTTGCATTTATACAGCTGTTTTCAAAGCAGCTGTGAAGTATTTTAAAAATTTCTTCCCAAGGGGAAGAAACTTAGTATAAGCAATAATAAAAAAGAAGCGGGGGAAAAAGAAGACAAACATTTTTCTATGGAATTCTGACAGTGTATTTCAGATAGACCAGGAAATCAGCTAAGCTAAGCAAACACAGACATTTTATGTGGCAAGAACAAAGTAATAGCCTTCTTAGTTTAATAAATCACTGTCGTAATTGTCCCAAAGCGAGTTGATGTGAGAAAGACTTTGGGGAAGTCCTTTTTCCCAAAATATTCATCTTATCTAGCTTTCCCTGATAGCTGACATTCCACTGTTTGAGAGGGCTGCTACAGAGCTAAGGGGCGCAAATATCTCTGAGAAAGAAGGAGCCACTGAGATATTTACACTTCAGGGTGAGGTGTTTAATCAAATGTGATAACTAACTGAGATGTGTTTTTCTTGTGAAGCTCCTGATTCCAAGAGAGAAAGGGTGTCAAGATAGTGGTGGGGAGGCCTGACAGAGAAGGTAAGAAGGTGTTAAAGACAGAAGTCAACATTCTCCTAATATGTTGGGGGGGGGGTGGATGCGTGTTTTGGCAATTGGTAGTCCCTGGGTCTGTGCAACCTGAGATTCTCAGAGTGGAGATTGAGCACATAAGAATCTTGGGATGTGGCATCTTTTCCCAACTTCCTGAGCTTCCTCTTCACCCCAGAATTTCTGGAGTCAACCTTTATA
Organism: Propithecus coquereli; assembly: GCF_000956105.1. Taxonomy (NCBI): domain Eukaryota; kingdom Metazoa; phylum Chordata; class Mammalia; order Primates; family Indriidae; genus Propithecus; species Propithecus coquereli. The sequence continues at coordinate 85,650 of NW_012151197.1, read as the reverse complement.
GTTAGAAAGATATTCCTGATAGATTCTTTCTATGCATTTGGGCAAGGAGGAGGCAGAAGAAAGTTTGAGAAACACTTGCAAACTTATCTATTTGTCTTTAGTTAATATTATATGAGCCCTAGGCCAGGCGCGGTGGCTCATGCCTGTAATCCTAGCAATCTGGGAGGCCGAGGCGGGCGGATCGTGTGAGCTCAGGAGTTCAAGACCAGTCTGAGCAAGAGCAAGACCCCATCTCTACCAAAAATAGAAAGAAATTAATTGGACAGCTAAAAATATACAGAAAAAATTAGCCGGGCATGGTGGCACATGCCTGTAGTCCCAGCTACTTGGGAGGCTGAGGCAGAAGGATTGCTTGAGCCCAGGAGTTTGAGGTTGCTGTGAGCTAGGCTGATGCCACGGCACTCTAGCCCGGGCAACAAAGTGAGACTCTGTCTCAAAAAAAAAAAAAAAAAATATTATATGAGCCCCAATGGAATATTGTTTCCTGGGGGCTGGCAAGGTGTTCCCTAGCTTGGTACCAGTAAGAGAACACAAAAGAGCACAGCAGGAGTCATTTGTAGAAGTGGCCTATGCCTCTTCCATAGACAACTTCTCTCTCTCTGTCTCTCTCCACCTGTCCCTGTCTCCTGCCATCCACATGCTACCACATGGTCAAGGAGCTTGTCTCAGAGCAGGACAACACTGTGGTTGTGTGGTGGATAGATCAGATTATGAAGATTCCAGAGTTATGAGCTTGGGGCAGGTGGGTTGACTTCCTCAAGTCTCTAGAGATCCATGTGTAAGTGGAGATATCCATATATCACAGAATTTCAGCCAATCACATGTTACCCTCACAATTTATGTTTGTGAACCACATTTACATACAATCACTTACATATTTTTAACTTCCTTTCTTTTACTTCATTTGACTCTGCAATAAAAGGTAAGCTCACCCCACCTCCACTTTTTCCTATCAAGCAGTTAGCACAGTTTTTAATTACATTTATTTGTATGCCTAGCACATTGGACATAATCAGTAAATATGTGTTGAATTTTATTTGTTCAGCGTTGTCAAAGAATAATTTTCAAAAAAAGTAAAACATGGCTAACCTACAAATATAGAAAGAACACATGCCAAAGATTTTTTGAACTCTATTACGAGAGGACCAGTACCATGAAAAACTAGTTCCAGAGAGAAATAAAAAATCAGAAGTTATATAGGCATTTAACAAAGAATGTTGGACTAAGATGTCTAGATTAGAGCAAAACTGGTTAATGTTCCATAGGACAATCAAATGGTCAGCTTAGGGGTTGTCTCTGCCTCAGACAGAGGTAGAATTTTGCATCTTTACAAAATGAAAATAAACAATGTCTATCTCTGCTACTAGATGGTGAGTCTAATGAAAACAAGGATCATGTCTTGTAACATTCAAATTGATTAATTTTACAAAAAAATGTTATGTTGCATCCATAAATCTATCAACAGAAGGTAACGCCCTGTGCTTGTCATAATACAACACATCAACAGAAAGATGCAGGCAAAAGATGAAGGTATTTTAATGTTGACACAACCTACAGTTTCCTAGGTGCTGATTTGCACAGGAGGAGACAGAGAAAGCCTCCTTTGTGGAAGGTGACGCTTTCCTGGCCTTTGATAGCCACAAAGTATCCACTGCTAAAGACCCCATCTAAGTCAGAACGAGGATCCTATTAGATTCTTCAGAAATCAGCCTTTGCCAAAAAAGCTTTTTATTCTCTTCTAGCTCTTTTCACCTATTCTTTAGGCTCTTTTACCTGCCTGTCTGCCTAACAGCTGCATGTAGCTGAAAATATTTGCTTTCAGGAACACTGACTGAAGATCCTTTTACTCCATGGACCATGCCCTTACTAAGCCCAGGTTTTAGGCCTTCTTGAGGTCTATTTTTGACAGTCAACATAAAACCATCACAATGAATACTGTTGTCGACCAAAGGCTCTTAATCTGGAGCCAGCTCTCTCTTTGCTAAAAAGGGAAATTAGCAAGTGTTAGAGAGGAGTTGAAGACATCCTAGCACCATGCTCGGACTTTCTCCATGACATTAGCAGGGTGACTGACCAATAATGAAAAGTGAGTAACCTTCTCACTAAGTGACTTTAATTTTTTTAATACCACATCTGTTTCACACATTGGGAAGCATAGGGCTAGAGAGGATGGCTAGCACCCTCTCAGGGTCTAACATTCTTGTTTTTATTGCTCTAAGAATAGCATTCTAGAGAGGAAAGAGATTTTAACAAGCTTCTAATCCAAGACTTTGGATGAAAGTTTCAGATATACAACAGGGACGGAGATTGGAATTCATGCTTCCTAACTACTGTCCAATGTTCCTACCCATCTAACTATGGCTTCTCTTAGAAGACCTCAGGGTAGCTTTGTTTCCTTTCTACTGAATTTTGTTCCTGGATTGATTGGTCTAATCAGACGGAGATTGTATATCTCTCTGGTAGGACTGAATGGTTTCTGAGCATCCTAGGAAGAATCCCAGCAGGTAGCATCGAAATGGCCTTGTTAAGGGGAAGCATAGTTTCTGGTGTGGGAGCTGCTAGGATTTTGTCTCCCACCTCCATCCCTTACTCTCTGCACAATCTTGGGTAAAGTATTTAACTCCTTTGAACTTCAGTTTCCTCATCTGTAAAATGGGGGTATTATTCAAGCTCCTCTCATTGAGTTGTTGTGCAGATTGAATGAGTAAAGGAAGAACACTTCACAGAGGGCATGGGCCATCATCAGCACATAGAAACGTGAACTGCTTCTGTTATCGGCCTGCCCGGCTCTCAGATGGTTCCATTTCTCCTTTCGTTCTCACTTTACAGCTAATTCCTGTTGCTTTAGAAAATAGCATTTATACAGGACACAAGATCATATTCTTCTCGATGTGTTGGCAGAGGTGCCCAGAAGAGAAAAAAAAATCTCCACTTTGCTTGAAAAACAAAATCCAAGTGGATTGTGTTTTTTAAGTAGACAAGATAAATATTTGAGCAAAGATCCCTAACTGGCAAAGGGGCAAAAACCTGGGAGTGTAGTAAACATGGAGAAGCTGGCTGATGGCGGGGCAAGATAATGACAGAGAGAAAAAGAAGGAAAAAGGATTTTACCTGAATCCAAAAATGAAGGGAATTTAAAATTTGTCCTTGAAAAAGTTTAGGGATCCTTAGTGCATGACTGTCAGACACCCTCAGGAGAAGACACCAAGATTCCCCCATCAAGCAAATGTTCTGGGTGGTCCCAATCCAGATGCAGATGGCAGGCAGCATTTCAATGTTTGGATGTTAATGATGGGATTGTCTGGGTTTTACCGGCTGATTTTAAGGTGTGTATTCAGACAGATTTGATGGTAACAGAGGGGCTTGCTCCATTTCAAAAATTTCTTTCGAAAAACATTTATGGTATAATTGCTATGTGCCAAACCCTATAGTAGGAACGTCCCTTAAGGAGTTTATAATTAAATAAGTAAAAAACAGAACATATGAATAAGTAATGAGAATGTGAAACACTGACAGGTGAACATGGGGTGTTATGGTCCATCTGTCACTAGGCTGTGGTCCTAGAGAAGGGGAAGTGCCCAGATCACAGGAAGAAAAATTGTGGCACTCTGCATGCTGGTCAGACGCTGTATTGTTCCATTTTAAGAGGGGGATCCAGGGAGGATAAGATGGATGGTTGCAGTAAAGGCAAGTGGCCCTGCTCACACTTAACCAGGGAAAAGATGAGAAAGCCACATCCCTGATATCATCAGGAAGGCAAATTGGGAGTGCATCAGGAAGAATTTCATGGAGCAGAAGTGGATTCCTTTCCTATTATTTTCCCAGGATGGAAATGGTAAGGAAGCAGTTTTGAGCTCATCATGAGAGTCTGTAACAAGCCATGCATGGCACTGAGAGTAGAATATGCTACGTTTTCAGGTACTGAGCTCCTCACCACTGAAGGCATTCAAGGAATTTTTAAATAACCACATAAAATGGCTGCTAACCAAGTGATCCCTCCTTAGGGAACACTTGAGAGTTGGTTGCTTCCGACTCTAATATTCTGTGACTTGTAGAAAAATCAATTCAAACTAGAATTTTTTAAAACTTTAATAAAATTTTAAGAGCACATCTCTTGTACAAAATGAAGCACACAGGTGTCATTTTGCCCATAATCATCAGCCAGGAAGATTTAGACCCAAAGTCTAGCCCAACTCCTTCTTAGGTAGGGGTGATTTCATAGAAGACCTTTCGCAACTCCTCCAAATATAAGTTATACTCCCCTTGTTATTCTCCCCCAGAGCACTCCCTTTTCCTTCATATAACAATCACAGTTTGTAATCATATCTCTGCCACTTACTGAAAGTTCAAAAAAGGTATGAAACGCTCTGATTTATTTTTTGCCTGGAACGATGAGCAGCATGTCAAAGGCACTCATAGAGTTGTTCTGATGAGTTAAAAAATATAAACTTCTGCTCTTTGCTTCTGAGCTTTCCTGCAAAGTGGAGATAAAAATACCTGCCTTTGAAGTTTTGTTTTTTAAAAATTAAGTGTGTATGTGTTCTTATGATGCAACATATGTATGACATGATATATATATGTATAAATGAGTATTGTATATGTTTATACATATGATATCTGGATTTCAGTTTTGATATGATGTGTTATATAGAAAGTACACCACAACATGAAGGTTATTGACTTATTATTAGTATGTCTCCCCTACCAACCACAGACATCCATATTGAGAGTCTCACTTGTGCTAGAGAACTCTGGGCACTAAGAAGTAAAGATGTGAACTTTAGCTCCAACATTCAAGGTTCTGTAAATCCAGTTGGGAATCCAAAACATGCAAAAAAATAAAATAGTACCAGATGCACAGATTAATTCATTCCCTCCACCGTGTTTTGGGCATGGGGCATGCTAAGGTAGATTCTACTTAAAATCTGTCCTCACATAGCACAGATTCTAGTGCAAAGGATAAACATGGACAAATGCACGTGGCAGTCAGATGTGAATAAGGAGAGAGCAAGGTAGAGTGAAGAGTTAGCCCAGGGTGTCTGAATCTGTCGGGGGACACCAAGGCCAGCCTCACTAGGAAGTGATACTTGAATAGAAATTCATAGATCAGGGACTTATCAGGAGACAGGGCTGGAATTCACAGCATATGAACATGTATGACTATACAATTGCTACAATTTTGATGTCTCCATACCAGTTCATAACAGTCATCACCACATGCCTCCTCCCAGCATTCCGTCACTCCACCCATCCCAGTCTCTCCTGGGGAACCACAGTCCCCAGTAACCAGCTGTGAAGGGGCTAATTCCTGGGGCTTCAAGGGTCCTTCAGGACCTTGCTTGTATTCCAAGCCTAATACTTTTCTTGAGAATTGTCTCTTAAATAGCGTGTTAAATACTTTGACTATTGCCCCTCCCAGGAGAACCATATGGGAGTGAGGAATGGGAGTGGGAGGAGAAAACTTGAAGAAGAAGGGAATGACAGGAAAATTAAAGGCCATGTGGTTTAAGATGGCAAAGCAGAAATGGGTGGGGAGGCCTAGACACATCAGATGACAAGGGGCAAAACATAATATTACATAAAAAGAGCCCCCGAGATTTGCTAACAGCAATGAAATCTACCACTTTCCAGCTTTGTCACCAACGGCAAATCACTTGACTACACTAAACTTCAACTTCCTCATCTATACAATGGGGATAATGCTAGTAACCCCATCACATTGTGTAGTTGTGAATATTGTTATGATCCATGAAAAGTGGTAAGGACAAAATCTGGCAAAAATAAAGCAATAAATGCTGTTGTTATTGAATGGATCTATTCTTAATGCTTTACATGAGCCATATCATTCAACCCTCAACATCCCTATGCACCATTGAAAAAGTGGTAACCCCTATGTAACATAGCTTAGGATGAGGGAGCCCATTATTAGTGTAGACAGATCTCTGACTCTGAGTTTGTGTTGATGTTATTAGTTCCACTGTCACTCCAAGAATCATGAGTGGATAGCCGGGCTGACACAGCTTTGCTGCTATGGCAACATAAGCCTTTGTGATGTCCCTGCCTGATAATTTCACAGGCAATGTTGTACATAATAAAGATTACATGACCCTGAAACCCAACCCAGAGCATGCACAGAAACAGAGAAACACCAAGGCCAGCAAGACATTAACATAGCACAAGAGATGTGCATAGAAGGGGAACAAAGGAAGCGCTTTCCTTTAAAAAAGTAGCTATGAAAATGGAGCACTAGCCATAAAGGCCATTTCCAAGCCACGTTTTCAGTATGACAGAGTTTGATTCCTTCAATGGAAAGATGTTTAAAGGTTAATTTCAGAGTTAAAGGTAGTCGCAACAGTGGGTAAAGAGGAGGGAATCATGCACCAGGCATGATTAGCTGGCATAGGAAGACTTCCTAGAAAAATGGAAGAGAGAGGAAAAGAGGAGGTCATGTTTCCTAGGTATCTTCTGTTCTGCATTTTAAAATTCATTACCTCAGCTAGCTATTTTACGTAACTTCTTCAATAACATTCCAACAGTTCTCAGCTGTGGGAAGAAGTTCTCCTTTAAAACTCAGTGATTAATTGATTTAATGTCCCAGATTGCTGTCTATCTGAGCCAGTCTGATTAAATATTGATGGAGACTTTGATTTTAAGTTACATCTGGACAACACAGTGTGCTCAGAAAATGATGGTAACATTCAAAGAGAATGTGCCTTCCAGGTGAAACTGCATTTAAAGATAGCTGGGTCCAAGGCTTCCATCTTTCTTGGGATCAAATTAATTAAATATACCATCAAATCTCTTAATCAATAATAGCTTGTTTACTCCTGGGAGAAAGATGTCATTTAATCTTCAAGGAAACTCGCCTTGGCTTTGTTCCCTGTTTTTTTTCTATTCTCCTCCACATTACTGGACAGAAGTAATGACCTATCTATATTTTGATATGGGAAGAAGGGGGTTCTCGACTGTACCCACAGTTAGTAATAGGAGGAGGTGGAGGCGGTGATAGCTCAGCAGTGCACAGTACAAGGACAGGCTTTGAGCCCCAGGCATAGCCCTGATGGAAGTGGAGGTCTTCATTCAAGTACTGATCTCACTTTTCAGGGGAATCTTATGCTCACTTACAGTCTCCCCTGTCCCTTCACCCTGCCCTGGAAATCTAGCACATTTATATTTCCCCTAGATTCTGGGCTTTCTACCTGGAGCAGCACTCCAAGGCCATCCTCCAAATAATGGACTTATTGTTTCCTCAGCTGCCATCATTACCATCCCAACATACACCCAGATATCAATGAGCTACCATGGAGAAAACCTACCATTCAGCAATTGCTTGGGAAGGATTTGGGTGTCTCATTCTATGAAGAGTACCCATGGCTTAGTCCAGCAGGGATTTGCATTTTGTAAGAAACAATACCCCAAAGTATGTGACATTTAAGACATATAGGAGAGGCTGTGATGGAAGGGATTTTGCACATGGAAAGTGTGGAGTGTTAACAATGAATCAGAAAGCAAATTTAGAGTGAACATACATTGTGTTGTATCAAAGAAAATGTCATGTTTCAATTAGTAGGGGAAAAGTGAAGTCAGTAAACTCAGGAGAAATGCTGTTACTCAGGCTTTGTGGAGAGAGAGGGCACCCACAGCAGAAGGACAGGGGTGCAGAACTGAGGGCTATTTTGCATTAGTTTAGCCACAGTTGTAAATGGGGCCAAGGGCAGAGTACGAATCTGAGCAAACAGAGCCGAGTGCCCAAGTCAAGAGTGATCTAGATGCACTTTCACTGACGATGATGGCCTGAGAATGAGAAAACCACATGCAAAGGAAGGAAACAGCAATTAGACATGCAGCTACCAACCCGGAGGTGGAAGTGGGCTGGGGCCTCGCAACCCAACAACGCTCCACAAAGAATTATTTTCACTGGTCGCTTCCTTTCGACTCCCTGATGCATCTCGTGTCCTTCATCTAGCTGAGCAGTCCCATGACATGGAATGGCCTCTTGTAGCCGTTTCCTTTGAAACTCTGCTCATTCAGGTTTGGCTTCTAACTAACCAGTATCAGAGAACCTTCGTGGTTTTGCCATCAAGCAGCCTGTATGGCCACCAGAGTGATTTAATTTATTTTGGCCTCATCTCATCTAAATGTGAACTGATATATTAATAAAATCTTAAGCCCCCCAGACAACTAAGTGTTCACCCTCTTGGCCAAGGGAACCCCAGAAATACTGTAAAGCTGAGTTGCTGGCCATGGAAGAGAGGTCAGACGTACCTTGTCATGCCCCCCTCCCCTCTTGGAGATATTCTTTGTAACTCATTAACAAGCCTAGAGCTATGCAAGGCAAAGCTTAAACCACACCTGCGGGTCCTCAATTTACTTAACAGATCACTTGGGTCTCCGTATAAGTCAGGTGGGCTGTCTACGACTAACAGAATTCCTTATCTTAACTTAAAACATTTCAAGCCTCTAGACAAAGCTTCATTTCTTTAACCAATTACAAATCAAAGAATCTTTAAACCCACCTATAACCTGTAATCCCCCGTGTACAGATGTCCCACCTTTTCGGGCCAAACCAATGTACGCTTTCCATGTATTGATTTATGACTTTACGTGTAATTCCCGTCTCACCAAAATGTATAAAACCAAACTGTAACCCAACCATGGTGAGACCACTTGCTCAAGGCTTCGTGGGTGTGGCTCTGGGCCATGGTCACTCACACTTGGCTCAGAATAAACCTCTTTAAATTATTTTACAAAGTTTGGGTTCTTTTCTGTTGACATATAAATGAGGGTAGATTAATGTAATGAAGGAACTTTAGGATTCCTTCAATGTGGAATATATGTTGGGTTTGACAAACAGATTCTGCTGTTTAAGAAGAAAAATACTTGAAAACCAAAGATCTAGAGCAACCGTGACAAACCCTTAAGAGATCCAAGTCGTTCTGCTGCTTTGAATGAAGTTGTCCTTGACCATGATGATTTCTGGTTCATTGGAGATCTCTTTCCTATAACAATCAGGCTCAACCCACGTGCCTTAGCATGTGCTGCTATGACAGCATGGAGAGGAGCACGCATGGGGATGAGACTATCAGCACCAGCCAGAGAAAGAAAGAAGCTGAAGTCAATGTGAAAGGTTTTGTCTTGATTTTATAAGTTTGTGAGGGAAGGAAGAGATTTCAGTTCACACTAACAAACAATACTAGTATCAAGTAACCTTTGCATGTAGTGCTTACAGTGTGCCAAGCAATATGTTAAGCATCAGATATCTAGGAATCCATTCAATTCTATAAAATAGATATTATACCCCCATCTTGCAGATAAGGAAACTGAAGAACAGACTAGTTAAGTAGGTTGACCAAGATTATGCAACTATTAGAAATGGGCCTAGGATTTGAAACCAGGAATCCATGGATTGATTTAATGGGCATAAAACAACACTAGGATCATTCACTTCCAAATCTCTTGGCAAATATATCATCAGGACAGAGAAATTTCTCCTGGCTGTCAGTTCCCTTAAGATCAGCCTATTAAACCCTCAGATTAAATTCCCAAAAGACACTAGAGAAAATTGGAATTTCTAATTAATCTAAGAGTTGACACTATGTGGGAAACTAATGAAAAGGATTCTGGTAAATTCCATTTTACTTTTTCTGATCTTTTAAGTGCCTTCACATGGGAAGTACTTGCAGACAAAGCCATTTCAGAAATCAATAATGCACTTCCTTTAAAGGATTCCCTTTGGACAAAGACAGACACTGAGGCCAGAAAGTTATACTAAAGTGACCTATTCAACTCCATAGCAAATGATACCAGAGAAAGGCCAAAACTCATATTTTCTGACTCTAGACCAAGAATTTTCATATGAGACTATGTTACTCCTGTATTTCAATCTCTCTTTCTCTTTGTTTCTGTCTCTGTCTTTCTCTGTCTCTCTTTCTCTCTCTCTACTTTCAAAATCATTGTGAGCATCTATATAACTCAGAATTCCCACGGGAGTTTGAGCAAGGAGTACTTGAAGGGACAGCCTAGAGAGGCACAGGATTGAACAATCATGTCCTATAGATTCTTCTCCTAATGCCTCCAGGCAGCTCCTGCCTGCCTCTCAATCTTATAGTCAGTATCTCTACTCAAGACTTCATGAATTCATCCCTAGACTTCTGTCTTGGGTTTATCTGCCCCTATTCGTCCTCTTTGCTCAATCTTTGTCCCTGCTGCTTGCAAGACCATTATAACACTCTTTGTTTAAAATCTTCCTGGGTTTCTGTTGCCCTGAGGCTTACTCCCTAGATCTTTAGCATGGGTAAAGTCCCTCGGGGTTCATAGGCAAAGAGAATTTCTGCTTCCTTTTCCCTATATGCCCGGCTGTCTATATAGATGCTATAACACCTATTATTTTCATGAATAATCTGAGGAAGAGCACACATTTCAGAGAAGTCAGTACTGTGTTCCTATTAAGAATATCAGCTTTGAAATGTAATAACTGGGGCTCGGCCCCCAGCTCTGCTCCCACTAGCTTGGGGAAACTGAAGAGTTAGTTGGGGGATGTGTGATCCAGGATGGCCTCACTCACATGTCTGGCATGTGAGCTGATTGGTCATCAGCCAGGGACTGGCTGACTCTCTGCTGGTCCACCTTGGATCTCTGCTGTTGGCTTCCCATTTCCAGCAGGGGAGCTTGGGCTCATTTATAAGGTGGTGCTAGGGTCTCAAGTATGCAAGAGAGCAAACCCCACAGCAGAAATGTGTTTTAATTCTCTGTCTGCATCACATGAACAAAAGAAAGTCACACGGCTGAGCCAAAATTTAAGGGATGGTGAAACAGACTCTACCTCTTGATGGACAGGGAGCAATCTTGTGTAATCTACCACACATTCTAAGTTTTAGTATCTTACGTCAATAATGGAGATGCTAATGTTCATTCCTGAATCACAAATTTGCAGTGAAAATTAAATGATGTGACATACACTAAGTGCCCAATACAGTACTGGACACCTAGAATGTATTGATTGATATTATTTACTGTTTAAGTACAAATGTGAATCCTGTAACAGTTAAAATGCAGAGAACATTCTTTATCCTCTTGGGAAATCTAAGTCGTGCATTGCATTCTTGCCATACAGTTTCATTTCAGGTGGCTTCTTCTTTTCTTTTACTGGGTTTGTTGCAGAATATTGATGTGTGAGTGTAAGGGATTTATTTGATTTGAAGTAGGGCCAGTTTTAAACAACCTGGGTGGGCAAGCTTTATATATGCAGACGTTACAATGGGCCATAGTAGGTTAAGAAGCTATCCTTGAATTGTGATAATGAATGTCTTTTGGATTTATTGGTTTCATTATAGATTAATTACCTGGATAGATTTCTGGTTGAACTCACAAAGCCCACATTTTCATTTAAGTCTTTTTAATCAGAGTTGTGAAAGCCTGTATCTGGCCGTGTTCTAAACAGTATAGATGTCAACCAATTCGTCTTATGTTAGAATGTAATAATGGCTGCAGTTATCCCCCTCTCTGTATGTAGACTTTCAATGTAATTTTGCAGTTCATCCTATCAAGAGAGGCAAAGTCCTTTACCCTACTCCCTAAATCTCAGCTGCCCTCGTGACTTGCTTTGGCCAATAAAATGCAATGGAAACAATGTTGTGTGAGTTCTCAGTCTAGACACCAAGAAGCCTTGCACACTATTGCTCTTGGCATCATGCACCTTCCATGTGAACAAATCTGATTTTGCTTGTGGGAGGATAAGAAGTCATGTGGAGGAGAAGCAAACCTTACCAGCCAACAATCAGCCAGCCCCTGGCAAATGGCTTGCCAATTAGGAGGGATGTGAGTGAGGCCGTCCAAGACCAGTCAGTTTCCAGCCAAACCAGCCACTCAACACAGGCACAGGGGTGAGCACAGCCAAGATCAGGCTGGCCTGCTGAGACTAGAAGAATTGCTCAGTCAACTAAGTTTGGGGATGGTTTTGCACAGCAGAATCTAACTGACGTAGGACTGATGGTTGCAACTCTAGACTGCTCTTTAGGAGGCTTCATGAGTAACCTGATACCTCATGACATCCAGATAACCCAATAGTCTTACTCCAAGTGGTGTACAGATGTGCCTTGGCAGGTGGAGAATTAAAACCTTTGCAGGAAATTTTGTCATCTTTTTGTCACAAGCATAGTAGAGGTAGTTTCTACCCATTGTCCTTTCTGCCCATGTGTAATACACCCATGCACTCAATACCCAGATGCTTCACGTGCGCAAATAGATGTTTCTCTATGGTCAATGTGACACAAAGGAAATAGCATAATTTTCAGAACAAGTGAGGCTTTTACCTATATTACGAGTTGTACAACCTTTAGAATATTATTTCATCTTTCTGAGGCTCGTTTTTTTCGAAATGTAAAATGAGAAAAAGAATACCTGCTTTATCAAGTTAACGTGTAACTTGGGCTTACTATGCTAAAGCACAATATTTATATGGTAGTTTAAAGTTGGTGTCAAATTTTCTGACCCTCCTCTCATTGACAAGTATAGTCTATGTCCTGTCCCCTTGAATCTGGACAGGCTCTGTGACTGCATTCACCAATAGAATGTGATAGGAGTATGCTGTGCCAGTTTTCAGGCCGAGATATTAAGAGACTGGCTTCCTGTCTCTTGGAACTCTCTTTCAGAGCCCTGAGCTAGCAGGTAAGGAGTTTAACTACCCTGCTAAAGAGAGTACCTGGAGAGGTCCAGAGACTACACAGACAGGGTCTCAGCTGAGAGCAGCCTTGCAGACATCTCCACTGATGTGTCAGGCATGAGAGTGAAGCCATCCTGGACCTTCCAAGCCAGTCCAACTGCCTACTGAATACCAAGAGTAACCCCAGGTGACATCACATACAGCAGAAAGCTCAGCCAGAGAAACCCTGCTTGAATTCCTGACTACAGAGTCATCAGATACAATAAGATGGCTTTTGTTTTCAACCACTCAGCTTTGGGGTAGTTTGTTACTCAGCCATAGATAAGAACAATTTGGCACATGGCAGGCCATTAGGACACAGGGTGATGGAGACCGAGGGGTTTCCCATGGTGTAGGACTTTCAGTGCTCAAACCTGGCAACTCCCAGGTAACAGGGAATATGTTAGTCTCCCTTAATACATGCTAGACATTATTGTTGTTTTGTACTAAAGCAAAATTGAACAACTTTGTGGTGACTTCATTTCTAGCAAAACTACCCTAAGGCCAACATGAGATTTCATACCTTCACAGGAGGTAAAAAATATTTCTTGATGGAAACACTATGTAATGCTGTGTTTTATAGAAAGCAATCTATTGAGAATAAATTCTAGCTGATTTTTCTTATCTACGAGGCAACTTTTTCTTTAATAAAGGCTTTCTTCAAAACCCTCATACATAAGTAAAAAAAACAGTAATGCAAGCTCCAATGGTATTGCAAACTTAAGGTCCAACAAAGCATTTTACTGAACATTTGACATAACTTTAATTATCAGAGCAATTACTACCTATCTCCCATTTCTTGTTAAAATTAGTATCTTTTTGATTGTTAGTTGAGATTTTTACAATGTCTACAATTACTACCTGACTTATTTTCCTAAATATAAATTATACGTCTATTCATATTATGAAATAGTTTAGATTGCATTCTTTTCTAACTGTGAAAATAATATCCTGTGTCCAAAATTTAGAAAATCCAGAAAAGAATGACAATGTGAAAATATTTTTGATAGAATCAAGGCATTTTACTTTTCACTGCTCTCTGGTCATCATAAGAAAAAATACTTTTTAAAAGAAATCTGTATTGTCAATGAGATCAGGAGTCCTTTAAACCTAAAATGAGGAAAAAAGGTGAAAAAAAATTGATGAGTAGAATGATGCGGGCAAAATTTAGAGCGTATAAAGGATACCAGTATGTGCCCCTTCCACACAGACCCATGCAATGTCTAGATTTCTACAGAAGAAAGTGAGAGGCTGGTCAGTTACGTAGCTGTGTCTTTTATCTGAAAGATGGAAGGCTAAGGTTGTGAGTGGTCCATTCGGGAAACAGAGGGTCTCCCTGTGGACTTGGTCCCAGAATGCCCAATGGCAGGAGGACAAGAGGCTCAAAGTGAAACACATCTTCATAGTAGAATTACTGGGCAAAAGTATACATGTGTTTTGAACACTTTCGACTCCTACTATCAAATTGCTTCCCAAATGGTTTGTAGCAATATAGATATATACCAGTCATCTTTTGTGAGTTGTATTAAGTATTATCATTCTTTACATCTTTGTTGATTAGGGCAAAAAATATGGCTTTGCTCTTTTTATTTACAGGGATTTTTTACAATTAGGAATGAATTTAATTTATTTTCCACATTTATGAGGGATAAATGTGTTTTGTGTTTTGAGTGTCTTAATTAAGTTTATGTTTGTTCACATGCTATTTGCTATGAATTTTTTTCCCAGGTGGCTTTTTTTTTTTTTACCCCAAGAGTTGTATTTATTTATATTTTTAAATCCTGCCTGCTTATTATTTTGGGTGACTGGAGAATTTAGCAGAGTAATGAACTGGTATGATTTCGAGAATGTTAAAGAGATTCTGCAGTCTAGGCCTCAGCTTAGACGTATCTGGGGTGTCTCTCTGCCTCCAGAAAACAAAGAAAGAAAGCACGGAAAAAACTCTCTTGGAATTTCTATTATTCTACTCAATCCTATTATTTCAAGCTGCTGTTTTCACCCGTGCAATTATACAGACACTAACTTTGGTCTTTGTTACTTTTGTCTCAGCCCACCCTGCCACTGGCCAGGTGGCTTCCCCGCTGCAAGGCGCCCTGGACGCTCCTGCGTTGGTGCTGCGCTTGTCCTTGGGTTGACCGCAGTTTCTCTTTCTGGATGCGTGTTCTAAATGCCACAAAGGCGGGTTTGGGCCTTTGGGACTGAGGAGCCCCTCCCGCGGATGGATCGGGCGTCAGGGGAAAGCTTTATCTCCCCTGGAGGCCGGGGCTGCACATAAATAGGACCCTGTGTTCCCAAGAAACAGTCGGCCTGCCCGACCCTCAGGGAGTCTGGAGAAATCGAACCTGCCGGTGGTTGCTAGAGGATTGTCCGCTTTCCCACCTGAACTCCCCACCCTAAGCCGGTAGGGTTTTAGGGTGGGTGTGCATTTCAGTTTGTCAAAAAGAGATCAGTTCCTGTGCTGAAAGGCAAGCCCGGGGCAGTGTTTGACAGAGCCCGGGGACACCGGGAGGGACAATCGCCGCGTAAGTGGTTCTCACGCTGGGCCTGGCACTGGGTGCCAGCTCGCACATTAACTCCTTTGACGGCACTTTCGCCGGTTTACTCCACATTCTCAAGGGATGGCTTTGTCGATTGTTTCTCGGGCTGCTATTTTGACAGTCGATAGCCCCTTGATGCCAGCTTAGGCTGTCTAATAAGAAAGGCCAACGTGAAATTTTAAACTCAACAACTGCTGGACGTGGTATGGGGTGGCTCCGGCTCTGTTCTCTCCCTCTTTTCTCCTCTCCTGAATGGTAATGGGTTTTTATCAGTGCACTTCTTTCCTCGTTCTCCCAGGCTTTTGGGAAGGGGAGGATCATGCCTTCATCTAGGTGGGTGAGCCTCAGGGGAAACGGGCAGGGGATGCTAAGCCGGAATGGAAGCAGGTTCAATTTATCGTATTAAGGGGATTCCAGACAAATGCCCGAGTTTAGGATATTCTCTATGTCAATTTCCAACGAGCAGCAGTAAAAGACTGGACAAAGAATCAGGCTCTGACATAAACGACGAGGCTCCCGGAGGGAATTTATGAACAGAATCTCTATCCTGTAGCTGCATCAGTAAGACACACAGACGTCACACCTTCATGTTCTTTGTTAACAGTTGCCAAAAAGAAAGGAACAGAAATAGAAGTGGCTTTCTTCTTTAAATCCCCTGGTTAGGCATGTATCTTAGCATTTCGGCAAAAGCACATTCCTGACAACCCTCTAGTGCCGGGTGTACATAGGGGTCCGATGCTCTTTTTAAGAACGAATCTACAGTCTGAAACTAGCTACCTTAATATTACCATGATCTTTCTAGATTGCTCGTATTGCAGATTCTCAGTCCAACTAATAATTTTAACCTACGAAATCTGTATTCATTTTAGCAGCCACATTAAGCACCATTTTTCTTTTATTTTACCAATTGGAACAGTTTGGAAGAAATAAGATTTTCCTTTTTTCCCATTGTCTCTTTAGCCCAGATTAAAGTGCAAAAAATGGAATGATTTTATTTATTTATTTTTTGAAGAGTTTTTGCTGTTTCAAAATCAAATATGGTAGTTTTCCTACGCCTTTATTTAATGAAACAATTTCTTAAAAGATATCTAACCCTATTTTAAGGAGAATTACTTCAGAAAGCTAATCCAAATTATTGCAGACATTTATGTTTATGCTTATCATAACAGGGCTTATATAATGTACTATTTCAATTAATAAGAATAGTAAATGATGTAAAATTAGTAAAGTATTAGTTCAGAGATCCTGATATGTTAATATGTTTCTGATAAATATAAAAACAACAGAAAAGTGGAGATGACTCATTCCAGAATTTAAAATGATCCTCTTAATTAGTCTTAATTACCCTGACCACTCCCTCTTTTTGGGGAGCAAAGAGAATAATAATGCATGAACTGGAGATTTAGTTTTAGTCATCTGATATTAAAGGAGAAGAACATTTTTAAAATGCATTTGCTGATCATTGCCACTTGCTTTGCAGAACCTAATACATCCCTCCCTGATAACATCAAAGGAATTAAGGCCCTCTTTTTGTAGCAAATGCTTTTCACAGTTCAATAACGATTCCTGTTGCTGCTATAATATTTCACTCACATTTCCCCATGCTCAGGGTAGGCCTCGGAATTGGAACTGTCTCACTGCCATTGAAAGCACCTTCATCTCTCCTTGCTATACTGTACCACCTTTGTCCAAATATTTGCAATCCATCATCATTATATTACTCAGTAAAGTGGAAAAATAATTTCTCTGCTTTGGAGTCTTGTTTCTGAGACGTGGAGAATAAAAATGCCCTGCCCTGGAGTTATCACCCGTTTTCCTCTGTCTGTCTAAAGAGCCAAACCAAGAGGCAGTGGTGAGTGGCTTGACACATGAACCAGAAACCAACAGCAAAAGACAGGAATCGAAAGCCCAATGTGACTGCAATAGAAACCATTGTTCAAGGCACTTCCTGGGAATTAGTTAGGGATTATGGTGTCAAAATTGCTTAATCTGTAGAAAATACCCCAGGCCTTCAATTCACATCAGCAAATATGTATTAAGTGCTTACTGTGTGCCCAGGACTGAGTTAAGCACTTAGGAGAACAAAGAGAAAATATAAGTGCATTGCTGTATAAGCAAAAAGCGGGAGTGGATTCTACTGAAGGAAGTAAAACGCGTTGTGTGTGCCTCTGTGTATATATAATTTTCTTCCTATCTCATTAATATCGAAAGTAGGTCTCTCAGCTCCTCCCTAGATGCCCCTCGGACAAAACCAAACAAAAGTTTTACGGCAGACTAGTCGTTTCAATTTTTGGTTTCAGGACAGACGCTCTGACGGTTTTGAAACCTAAGAAGGAGGAATCATTAAAAATCAACATCTGTCAGAGAGAGCAAAAACGAGAGGAGTCAGGACTTAAAAAGAATCTCAGATCCTTAAAAGCACTATTACAAAGACCCAAGGGCGAAAAAAAGAAGAATGAGAAAGTAAACTAAATGGGATGTATTTTGTACAATTTATTTTAGCAACACCAGAGAGGGGGAAAGAAATCAAGAGAGACTCTTAAGTCTCTTAAGTTTTAGGAATCTTATACCTCTGTTTTGTTTTACTTATTTATTCTACAAATTCAGATGACCCCAATCTAATTTTTTCATTAAATCACCTAGATAGCTCTCAGGTTTCTAGACCCATTCCCACCCCCATTTTTAAGGAAAGATTCAGCCAAGCTTGTTGTTTTAAAAGGTTTCTAATCACAGGAGAACCACACTCAACTTTGCTCATTTCCTGTGCCAATTAACAGACAGGAGTGGTTGTCTCCCCACTGTTACCACAAGGAATTTCAGGGACTGACCCTTTCAAACTTGACTCCCAGTCCCTGGGAAAGTGGCATCAGTTTTGGAAAGAGGCAGGAAGTTGGAAATCCTGAGGAGTTACAGCCCAAGAGCCTGAGAACCAGGAGGGCAGGGCAGCTCGTAGGCAAAGAGAGCGGAAGCCCCAGGAGTGAAGGAAGCTTATTTTTATTTCTGAATTTTATTCTGTAATGAAAGTCTTGGTCCTGGGAATAAAACAACAGCAAAAAATACCTTGTTTTATTGGGCACTCAAGGAGATTCCTGGGCTTAGTGAGAGCACTATATAAATCTTCCAAAAGGGTCCAAGTTCCCTGATCCCCAGAATTTATTAATAGATGAAGGGAAAGAAAGCTCCCAAGGTTGGCCCAGCAGAGCTGGAGCAGGGATAAAATGAGAGATGCACGATTCTCCCTGAGGCCTGAGCCCCCTACTTATAGCTGCTCAGACCCTCTTAGAACCCAGAGGGAGGTTGGAGAAAGTGAGAAAAGGAGTCAAAAGAGAAGGAAGATGCTGATCGATAAACTGGAGTGGCCGAAGCCAAATCAGGAAAAGCTATTTCCCCTGTCTGGCAGGATTACCCCAGTCCTTTCTTTCTGACTCAGTCTCTGCAGCCCCTCCTCCTGCAAGAAGCCACCTCTGACTATTTCAGTATATCCATTATCTATTGATACAGTGATCCTGTGTAACAAACTATCACAAACCTTAGTGGTTTAAAACAACCACCATTTATGATTTTCCCAAAGTCTATGTGTGCCCTGGGAAATTCTGCTAATTTGGGCCAGCCTTGGATGATTGCAGTGGGGCTCACAATGGGATTAAGGGCAGCGGGCTGGTGGGCTAGGTGCTGGCTGGTCCACGATTGCGTGGTAGAGAACCACTCAGCTCTGTGCCACATGGTCGCTCGTCCTTCTGCAGGCTAGCTCGGGCTCAAGAAATGCATTGCCTGGGTTCTTGGGCTTAAGAAACCATGAAGAAATTTTGATATGCAAAACTCAGGAACATATTTTTTTATGCTTTTCTTTAAAACAATCTCAATCCCTGTGTCCCGACCTGCTAAGCTGTTGAAATTCATTAACGGCTGTTATTGGGCTTCTGATACCTTCTTCTGGGAATTCACATATCTATAGAAAGTAGATGAAAGTTCCCTGAGCTCAATTTTGTCACAATTCAAGTCCATACAGTCCCTCTGTGTTGAACAGAACTCAGCTTCTGCGCCAAATATGGGAAATAGATAACTTAGCACCAACCAGCCTCCCAAGGACACCTGCAGCCCTGCCTCTCAGATGTTCAGCCCTCTCCAGGGCATTGCCAGGAAGCACAGTGTTAGTGCCTTCACTGTGTGAGTATAACCTGTAAACACCTATGCCTCTTTGGGAAAAAAAGAAACCGATTTCTGTTTCCTCCTTGTTGTCCTCAAAGGCCTAAATCCCCTTCCCCCAGGACACCAAGCTCAAAGGCAAGAACACTCATGATCTTCCTGTAGATTCTGCTTTTTAATCTGCCAGAAACTCTTGAGGCATGCTACCGCACAGCTTGGCCACCTGCTTAAAATGTGGGAAGGAAGAAATATAGGAAGAAACATATCAAAAGTTCTACCCCCAATGACCCTGCCATGGCTTACATTTTAAAGAATCTTCTGGTGCTCTTCAAAGTGTGCACTACATCTAGATCTTGTTCATGTGTCCTCAACTTCCTCCCTTCCATGCTGCTGCTCTGAGAGAAGCAGCTGAGGTCCAGTCAGTGTTAGCAGCTACCAAAGGGAAGGTCACAGGTGGTAATAATATATAGGCAGGCTCATAACAAGATGTTTGAAATATGCCCCAGAGCTATTAGATGAAGTAGTGGATACTAAAATGTACTCCCAAACCCAGCTCTTTGTCTAACTTCAAGTACAAGCCAGCTGTTCACCAGCCTTAGGAAACAAACACAGGAATAACTAATTAAAGGAAGATGTTTCAAGGCTGAATAAGACGGGAATGGTGTTTTGATGCATGAATAGTTGGACTCCACTGTAAAATCTTTCTTCCTCTTTATATACCACAACTATTGTGAGCAATTTCAATCCAAGTGGAATTTCTGTAGCCACTCAAGAAGTTGTAAGGTGTGGTTGTCACTCAGTTGTCTAGGAGTCCATGAGCAGACCTGGCTAGGGGCATACGCTGCCAGGAGAACTCAGACACAATGGGACCATGACTTTCGTGCCTCCAGAAACATGTCTGCTGATGATCTCTCACGTGTCATGAACTTACCTCTGGGTAAACACTGGTGAACAAAATACATCTGGTTGTTGCCCTTAAGAGCTTACAGTCAAGGGAGGAGACAGGTAGTTGAACCCTTTGTCTGAAACTTTCTTTTGCCAAAATAGCTTGAAAGTTCATTATTCAGAGAGACATGAAACTAACACTGGTTTTCTTAGACTCTCAAATATAGAGAAAGTCCCATCTGCTGTCTTCTCTAGGATAATTTGTCTCCCCTTTTATTATTCATACAATCTTACATTTATTCTTACTACTGACTAATTGCTTTTATGCCTGTCATCATTTGACCAAATTTCCAGGATGTTATGGTGAAGAAACAGGAAAGCCTTTGCCTCACTTTTAATTCAAGGTATCAGATTGTAGTGGTCACTGGATGTATCCACCATGATGATGTCACTCCCTTTGGTGTTCTCAACATTTTAGGGAAAAGGAATTGACAAGATTAAGATAATAGATTAAAGTAGGAAATATAAGAATCAATGCCTACAGAAGCCAAGCAGGAAATGAAATGATGTGACCGAAACAGGTGTAATATACTAGGAGCTAGTGGGAATGAGGGTGAGATGGAAGACACATGCCCTGTATAAGGGAATCAGCTTTTAAGTTTCAGCGAAATGTTACCTTGAGGGATTGCGGTGCTATTATTGCCAGAGCTTCCAAATTTTTTAGGGGCATGCAAAAATCTGGATTTGATGTAAACTTCCTCATATTTTTAATCTCAAGTTATAATTAAATGATGGTTTTTTTTTCCTCTTTTAGATAGTGTGTGGGCCACAGAAAATATGTCATTGGATGGGATGTGGCTTAGGTCTCTAGAACAGAGAACTTAATTACCACTGAGATAACATCTGCATCTTCTCTTGCTATGGGGATACAGGCTAGTTGAGTAAATGTGAACCAGAAGGTCCCTTCTCCCAAGTTTAAAATCCAGAAAAGGCCCCTGTAGCTCTACTTGTCCACATGAATCTGTGCAGGAAAAGGCAAAGCATCCTTGAGGTGTGGATGTCAACATGCCAAAAATTTTCCCTGCCTTTGTGTTATGGTTTTCATTGAGGCCTTTGGGTTTGTTGAGATCATGCATACATACATCTTGCTGTGCCTGTATGGACTACCTGTATACCTTGGGTTGAGCTACCTCAATGTGCCTCTGGAAATGGTGGGTTTCTGAGTTCACCTTCGGTAGGGAGGCAAAAAATTAGTCTTGCCAGAGGTGAACTGGGAAAGTTGGTGGTACCCCATGGAATGAGACTTCAAGCTGGCTTCTAATTCAGTTTCCCAAAGCATAGATGTATTCAGAGACTCTTTCTGGTTCAGTTTAATGAAACCACAGAAAATTTGCAAACTAAACTTACCAAGGCAAGACAACAATAGAAAGCAAATTTTTCTTCTTTGGATGCCATGTCTGATGGGAGCATCTTCAGGAAGGCACTGGAATAAACTCATTCTCTGTGTCCTCAAGTTCTGGGGCAATGTGGGGCTGGCAAGGCTCTTCTTTTGGGGGGTGCACACCATGCATGCTCCAGAGACTTCATGCTTTTTATTCTCCATTGTCTAAAATGTTCTTTTATTAATATAAAGACTTGTTCCATCAAGTTTTTCAGGTGTCTGCACAACCTCTTCACAGAGAGCTCCCTTTGCCAACCTATCTGCAATAGCACCAATGACTGCCCTTCATTCGCCCTTCTGGCTCAAGTTTTCTTCATAAAACCTCTCACTACCTTCTATTGCTATCTCTTTGCGTATTATTTATTTGTCTTCTTCACTAGAATATAAACTCAGCAAGGGCAGGGTTTTTTCCATAGATGCACTACTGCTTTCTAATGCCTAGAACAGTGTGTGGAATTGTGTAGATGCTCAAAATATGTGCCCATTGAGTCAATCAATGGCTATGGCACATTCCATACTAAGGTGGAATGTACTTTGAGCTTGACTGACCCTTGCTGGGTCTTCCCAAGCATCTTTTTTTCCAGTATCACATTAGATGTCAGGGATGAACACATGCACTTTCCCAAATCTCTATTCCATTGGAAATCTCTTATACTTTCTTTTCTTAAACTTCATCATTTTGATTCAATTTCTTTTGACAAAATGATGCTTTCAGTATATAAAAAGAAAGACTTAAAGTACTTTTCCCTAAATTGTCCAAAATGTACTTGAGCCATCAAAATTAATTTGATGGTTTAAATGAGCATGGATTGAATAACATTTCCTTTCCTAGATAAGTGGATCTAAAAGAAGAAGGAGAAATTTGTAGGCTTTGGTTATTTTTTGGAAAATAATAGCTTTGGGCATTGGACCAGCTTCGTATTTGTACAACTCACCAATTTCTAATACTGACATTTCAAATTTTTGTATTGTTTATTTTGCCCACTTACTGGACTGTCTTGAATATGAATTCCAGTTATTTCTCTTTCTTTTTTGATAATTGAGATATTTTTGAAAGCATATTAACAAGCCAAGGAGAGATATTTGTCTCTAGGCACTTTCTAAAGCTGGAGTTCCAAGTTTTAATGTTACTTTGAGACAAGTAGACTATGTGAAAAGAAAATCAAGTATAATATCCCCTTCACTTTATTTCCCATGCAAATGTAATATTTTTACAAGTCAGTATTGCGTTCGAATACACTTTAGGGAGATAGTGGTAAGAAGAGGAGAATCAGAGGATAGTTGGAGTTGGGCAAACATTTGAATTCTGGTTTGTGGCCATTGTCTGTCAAATGATATCGATCTTTGGTTCCAATCTACAATTACTAAAGAACCAAACCAGGTACATTTTCTTTAAATGGCTCTCTCTGTGCTTGTATGAGAAGAAAAGGGACTGGAAAATATATGGAGACAATTACCAATTTACCAATTCATTCCAGTTTGTGTTTGGCTCCAGTATTCCATTAAAATATCTCTTGTTATTGTGGCCAAAGGCATCCTCACTTCATCCAAAAACTATTTCCTAATCATCATCTTTCTTCTATTCTCACCAGTGCTTGCCACTGGTGACCCATCTTTCCTTCTTGGCACGCTATTATGAGCTAGAGTTTAATCTCCAGTCCATATCCTTAAACATCTACCTACTTGTTAACTTCTATCAAATATCTCAAAGACACTCCAAAGCCAACTGGTCCAAAACCAAGCTCATGATCTCATAACTTGATCTTTCTCTAGTCTTACACCCTAGATCATGACACCAACATTCATCCCATTATGCAGGTCACCCTTGAGCCCTCTCCTTTTCCCCCCTCTTCAAACCAACCCCAATTTTATTTTCTAATAAATCTCATTTTTGTTTACTTCTGTCCAAAACTATAACCACTACTCTAACCTAAACTATCATTTTCTATGGAAAACTGCAAACTCCCTGAAATGGGTCTAACCACACCCATTTTAGCTCTCCCCGACAACTCTTCCCCAGTCTACCCCCTCAGGGTAATTCAACGTAGGCTCATCACTGCCAGCTTCAAATGCATTCATGGCCTCCCCTTGCATTCTGGGTAAATAGCACACATTTAGAGCCTGCACAGACCGTTTCCACCCACCTCTCAGGTCTCATAGGGCATTGTGAATTCTCTCTTCCTCTGTATAAATTATACAGATGTTTTTTTCCTCTTCCTTAATTCTCCTTGCCATCACAGGGTCTTCCACGTGGTCTGGTGTTCCACCCTCTTCAGGTTTTCTCCTCTTTATTTAGTTAACTCTCACTTATCCCTCAGATCTCAACTCAATGGCTACTGTCTGAATTAAATTCTCCTCACTTTCCTGGCCAAATCAAACTCCTTAGCACCTCGTCTTTTAGCACTTAACTCAAATGCAATTTTATTTGTGATTTTTTTTGTATATTTTTAATGGCTTGTTATTTATGCGTTAATGTCTGCTCTCCTCATAGCTGTAAGTTTCATAAAGACAGGAGCCGTACCTAGCTCGCCCCCCATCACATGCTTACTGCATAACGGGGACATCGTTAGTATTTGCTGAGTGAGGGAATAAAAGGAACTGCAAAGAGTATTTACATTTAAACTTCTTGTCAAGGGTATCTACAGATTTGGGATATGTGTACTGGTCCTTAGAAAAAAATAACCAAGGCAATACTGTAGCCTGGAGTTCATTACTCGATCTCGAAACTGGAAGATGCTCTGAAACTGCAACCAGTAGACCCAAGATGATAAAGAAATGAAATGTCTATCAGAAGGCACAGGAACTGAGAAGGGATGTTGGCCAATTTGTTCCATCCTCTACTTTATCAGGGATAAATCCCTTATCTCCCTGTTGGGATAAAGCATATTCTCTGTAAAAGTTTCTGTTCCCCTGATAGCAATCATTATAGACTCAAAGCAGGAAACATACAGGTTGGTGATATGGATGGAAAGGGGAAGGAAATGGAATTTTATAAAGAAAATTGGTCCTGGTCTTTAAACACTGGAAGATAAAAAGTATTTTAAAAAGGGAAATGTGGAAAATAGTTTCTACGAAATATTCGTGACTAAAATATCAACTTCCTGTGAACACATACACATCTGGCCACCATGATCCTGGGTTCCAAATAATCTCTCTGCTGTTTCTATAAAACCACCCCAGAATCTTTAAATTGTCAGTATCCAGATGAGCTCTCCCAGAGTATTTTTTCATAGTCAAAAGTGATACAAGAAATCTCTGGTCGACCATGTGTACTGAATGTTGCTTCAAAATATAACGTCATTTTATCTACACTGTAATTTCAGATTTTATTAATAGATAAATGACAGCCCTGGTGTTCTTATTCAGAAAAAAAATTGAAAGCAGCCCAATGTGTTAAATAGAGGTATGTCAGTCCACAGAAGAAATTTTTTTAAATGTAGAGATATGGTGAACGCTTGTGCTAGGGCTAACCTCAAAATGCAATCATTCTCTACTTTAAGACAACACATCTCGAAAGCTTTTCACAGAAGAAGTCCTGTATACTCCTCCAAGCTCTAGCACTAGTCTCTGTGAATGTCCCTTCACTTAGTGTTTATGCTTCTGACTTGTTTGGGTGACTAAGATGAGAGGGAGTGGCTGAAATAAATATTCCACTGAATAGTTAGAACCATGAAACCTTGAGATCATAAACTCACAGTGGGTAGCCCCAATGTTTTTCAAAATCATTTTTATTTAACTTATTCAATATTTCTAAAGCATTTTTTATATGCCAATGTTTAAAAATCAAAGCATTTTGCATAAAGTTCAAGATTCTCAGCCTCTTTTAAAACATTGTCCTGTTGACAAGAATTGTGTAGGCCTGTGTGGTGCATTTCACTAAGGCGTGTGCTCCCAAAATGCCACAGTCCTCACCCTGCCATTTCCTTCATTGCTTGATTTGTGCTACCAAAATCTATCACCGAAGACACAGGGATTCTTATGACTTTTTTCCTTGAATGATAAACAGCTCAAAAATTCAAGATATAAGAAGTGTATTTGAGAATTCTTAGTAGGCTTTACAGTAGTTTCTGGGGGCTTTTCAGCCCCTGCTGAAGCTCTCCATTGCCCTGTGGCTATGTCATGTCTTTGTCACACTTTATATCCCTGGGACTGTGTTCCAAAGATGTGTCAGCAACAAACAGTTTTTTATTCTACTGATTACTGAATTTAGAAAATAAAGACAAGGAACAATCTCCAAGACAATAATCATTTTTGGAAAGTGAAAACTGTGAGCTTGTTCAGTGGCACAAGACATTCTTCTTCCATTGAGAGTTTTGAAAACCTCTTGTCTTTATGTATAATAAAGATTATAGGTATAATACAGTAGAGAATGACATGCATCTCAGGCTTTAATCTGAAAAATTTATCTAATAGAACAATCTGTAATTTTTCTTTAATTTTGTCATTTGGGAACTAACTTCTCCATTCTCTGATAGAGTATAAAGATTGATTGTGTATATGTCACACAAAAAGATATTCAAAAGATATTTAGATTCCTCTCTGAAATTAAGTAAAAGAAGCATTTGGTTATGAACATGTGGTAACTGAGCCTAAGATCGTGTACATACATTCTTTTCTAACTGCAGGCAAACTCAAGTTCAGGGATTTCTGATGAGCTCTGTTTGGTGTTGGTTGTTATTAGAGAAAAATGGATCTTTCTGGTGCACGCTTAGAAAACCAGACGTTACCACCACTTGATTTTTTATTTGCTAGTACAGATTGTTTCATTTATTGAAAGAAAGACAAGGATGAAATTGGATCCATGTAGTGCATGTCCATGGCTTTATGTGTTTGTGGATAATAAACAGCCTTGGGTGTTCAGTGTTGACTTCTAGCCTATAATTTGGCATCATTTTGATTTGATCATTTCTTTGAAAGAGCCAACAACATTATGGAGTCTGTAGCTTTAAATAAGAAAACACCTTCAAGGATGAGAGGAGCCAATGTTCCCTTTGGAAGCAGTAGGGGCGGAGGCAGGAAGGGGAGGCTTTTGTTCAGTCACGGAAAATGGACGTGTGTCTCATGGTGGCCGCTGTTTAAGTAAACATAAACTCTGAACCAGAGATCATACCCATCATTTCCTCAGTGCTAGCAGTACCAAACCAAAATATAGTTTTATTTGGCTAACCCCAAAGTAGGATGTGGGTGCCAGCCTTGAAAACCACACGATCAGGTTTCCAGCAGACACCACCAAGGGCTACGCTTTTGTCTTACAGCAGGAAAGTCACAAAGCCATTACTTCTCATAGTACCATCATTATGTTTAGCAAACAGACGCAACCATAACAACAGTTAACTTCAGAGAGAGGTCAAGAGGGTCCTTTGCCCTTTAAGCTTAGAATCTGAGATCTCTATGTGTCATAATTCTACTTAGAAAAGGGGCATTTTTAAAGGAGTGGAAGAGAGAATATGGGAACTCAGGGCATAGGTTGGGGTGGAGGGGGCGGAATTGTACCATCCTCCTATAAGTTCTGGAGTCAGTCTATCTGGAATCCATGTCTAGAAGCATCCACCAGAATTCCTTGAAAATTGACTTTTTTCCCAAACAGTAATGCAGCCATGAACAAAGCAGCGAGATGTGATTTCCACGTGTCCGGATTTTGTCTGTTCTTTTATAGGGATGATTCTTCAGGGTCCTGGGATCATTCCAACCATTTCAAGTTCTGTAAGCATTAAGTCTGGGCTTGCTGCTTCAGAGATTTCCACGGTGGGAAGTTTTATTTATTTATTTGCCATGGAGTTGTTGTTTTTCCCCCCTCTCTGGAGCCAGGGAGGGATAGGCAGATGATAGAGTTGGGTGCCCTGAGTTAATGACTAGCCCTATATTCACAAGCTCGTTTACTTTTGTCCTCACCTGACGCTTCGATGCTGCCAATGAGTGGGAATTAACGTTATTGAGGATCCCTCAGTTCCTTAGAAGAAAAACTGCTCACTTGGCTGGAAATGCTTTGACAGAAGGCAGAGCAGCCGGTCACATACGAACACTGTGTTTTCTGGATTTGGGGGCAGAGGGGCAGTGGCGGATTCAGAGGGGGGAAGGGACCAAGCAGTCATTTCATAGGTGCTGTTATGGGGTGGCCTGAATCCCAGCAGAGTCCATTGACAGGCTCTTGTACTAAAGACACAGCTTGCTGTCCCTTTCTCTGCCACTCCCCACTAAATCTGTGCATGACCCCCCAGCACCCTTCCCAACAATCAACTCCCCATAAGAAGGTAATCGTCTTATGGTGAATTGGAGAAGAAGAAAAGGCACTCTAGGAAAATGTTACGATAATAGAAAACTCTTCAGTGTTGTAACCATCTGGTGTGCTGCCGTGACAAAGACGGCGATAATTGAGTGCCCAGTAACTTCTTTTGGCCTCACTTAATGGGCGCTCACCCCGATCTGTGTTCTTCACAAGGGTAATTCGCCATCATTTCACACCACATCTGCACCCCATTTCCTCTGTCAATACAGCCTTACACATAAGTTACCACCCTTAATTAAGTCCACATCATTCTCCTCCAAAGAACAGAAAAGTTTGTGCAAGGGCTCGAGTGGCCAAGAGGCACAAATGAGATTTTAGTGACTCTGGTTTTGTGGGAGAAATGGAGATTGATGAGGAGCTCATGCCACCAAGGTTTGGCTCCAGGGTGGGGTGGGGTGGGGATGTGCCTCGACAGCTTTAGCCTGGGCAACAGCTGTGGATAAGCTTAGGCAGGCGGCCTTGTGGTTGGGCGTGCTCGGGGAGGGCATGGGGACCCCATTGTCACATAATCTTGCTTTTGAAATTGTGCTACAATTGATTTGATCTGATTTCTAAGGTGCTGTCACTAGAGCATCATTAAAAGTCCTTTAAGAAACTGGAGAATAGACTAGATCACCAAAGGCGGCTTTGTCAGCCTCCTCTCTGCCTTTCTTCCGCCGCTTTCCTTTCCAGCTGACAGAAGGGGCAAAGCTGGAAATTAACGTAGGTAATTTCATTTTTCTGTAATCAACGACACACAGTTACTGGGAGAATCAAAGCAATGCTCATTCGGAGACAGGGGTTTTAAAATCCTTATTTCACCATTTTCTTGGCATGAGAAGAATGATTCCACATTTTATGGTCGGCCGTAAGATTCACTTTACTAAAACGTTTATTAGCTGTTTTATGTGTGTGTGTGAGAGAAAGAGAGAATACGTTTTCTCCTACAAACCACTCGTAGAGGCTTAAAAGTTCCCTCCTCCTAGAGGCTGTGTGAGCAGAAGGCTGAGACTAATGAGAGGGACATTAATCAACCACCCAAGTACCAATGGATGAAAGCAGAGATTCCTCCAGTCTCCCAACTATCTTTAGTCATAAGTAAATTAGCAACTCTTTATCCTCCCTTTAAATGATAAGGAAGGAGCCAGTGTGGGGACCTTTAAGATATTTCTCACAGCAAGTGTCAAAATACCCTGAAAGCTCCCCGGAGGTCCACCTCCCACAAACAGTACGCCCTTCATTTGTTTATCTAAATGCTGACAAATTGCAGTATTTTAACAGCCTATCTCGGGCTTGGCTTCATTTGCATGGCGTGCCCTCTATCTCTGAGCAGATAATAAGGATCAACATAAAGCTCCCATTGAGGGCTCTGCAGAGCCTGACAGTGATGAATACTGAGCAGGAGAATTAGGTGGTTTAGAGAAGAATATGCCATTGTGCACAGCCTGTATCCCTTTCTCTTCCCTGCTGCTCATTTTCAGGTCTTTCAAGGAAACTGCCTCCCTACCCTTTCTAGCTAGCAGCGTCCTTTACCTCCCTTTCACTCTGAATGGGCACCATCTTCCAAATCGTCAGCTCAGCCTCGTGCTATTTTAATCACTATAATTATGTTCCCGTCTTATCCTATGAAATGCTAGAGGTTTCCTTTCACTGTGCGAGCCACTGAGAAAAGCTGTAAAATATTGTCCCAGGAGCATTTGGACCCTCCGCCCACTGGATTCTCAGATTCTCTCGCAGTTGCAGAACCCAGCCACCTTCTGTCAGAGACATTCGGCCTCTGTCAGCAGCCGGAGCTGTCACTGAGTATATCGTCGAGGTGTGGAGGATGTTTGGGAAAGTTATAGAAATTTACTAACAGTTTCCTTCAGAAATTCAGTATTCTGAAGGTATGTGTTCAAACGACTTTAATTTCAGCTAATGGTGTTTACATTTTTAAATTAAAAAAAATTTTTGATACATACTATTTTCATGTATTTATGGGTACATGTGATATTTTGATACATGCATAGATCATGTGTGACATGTAATGATCAAGTCAGGGTATTTAGGGTACCCATCACCTGGCGTGTTTACCATTTCTATGTGTTATGAACATTTGAAGACGTCTCCTCCAGTTAGTTTGAATTATACAATACATTGTTGGTAACCATAGTCACTCTACTCTGCTATTGAACATTATAACTTATTCCTTCTATCTAACTGTGTATTTGTACCCATTAATCAACCTCTCTTCATGGTGCTTACATTTTTTAATTGAGCACAGAGAGGATGTAGCTTAGTCAGAATGAGTGATTTTCCAAAGAGGGGTTTCTGCAGGGTAGAATGAATGGTTTCCCATCCTGGAAGGTATTCCTCAATGTGACACATGAGAAAAAGCTTTTGGTGATGAAACAATGGGCTTATAGCGTAGTATGTTTGGAAAGGATCTTACAGACAGATGGGTCTGGCTGATCACTTCATTTTCAAAATGAAGGAAGAAGCCCAGAGGGCGAAATAATGTGTCCAAAGTCACACAGCAGGTCTGTGCACTAACTCTGTCTTACACTGAGGTCTGGGAAGGAACATGAGCTAGCTGAATGAGCTCACAGGAAAACCTGCACGCTGGTACGTCCTGCTGGATCTCAGTTTCTGTAGGCAAGGGCTCTCAACTCATTTCATTTGAGATGCCTTGGCTTATAAACTGATCACTTCTTTTTCTAGGGTCTCCTATAAGGATAATCTGTAATTCCCATACCTCTGCCTCCCACCTCCCACCCTCGATCCTGATTCTTGGATCCAGGCTGCATTCTCCCCAATATACTGATAAAGAAGGTGATAATCCTTATTTCTTCTGCTTTCTGCTTGGTGTCCTGGTTAGCTGATCTTTTAGGTGCACCCTGAAATCCTAGCTTCTTCGACTTCCCTACTCTCCTCTACATTCTGTTCAGTGGGATGGATAAGACCTTGGATCTCCTAGAAGTCAGTGAGATGACCAGGCAAACTATCAAGCTGATAGGCAAAGAGCCTGCCAGATAATAGCTGAAATTCCATCCAACTTCCTTATTTCATGATGCTGTGGAACTCCAAAAGCACCTCTTTTTTGTTTTTTAAATACAAATGTATTTATGTACCATATAGTATATATTATGGGTCTAAGAAGTACTGTTTACACAACTGGTAATAAATGGCTAGCAGGTCACATGAAAGAAGGTGAACAATAATAATTTCACATGTAATGATAGGTTTGTACGCAAAAGAAAATTGAGAAGTGTTATTAGAGAAAAGTACTCCGTTATATAATTGCTTTAGTTTTCTGTATGTAAGAATCCCTAAGATATGTGTAGGATAGGGCCAAACAGAATAAAGAGCACATGCTTTTAAATCTTGGCTCCATTCCTTACTATCCATGTAAATTTAGGAAATTTACTCTCTGAATTATCACATCTTCATCTGTAAAAGAAAGATAACAATGTCTCTCTCTTCTAAGATTTTTATAATGATTTACAATAATATTTTTTAGCCATTTAGCACGGTCCCAGACAATCAAAGAAGGGTTTCCACAAGGGTAGAAGCTTAATGAAGATGCTTGTGAAATTTCCTGGAATTCATTCCTGTGATAGATTCTCATTCCTCAAGTAGTCTAAGTCTTTCTGGTAGCTTGGGAGGAGACCAGCTGAGCAGTTTCCATTGTGAAAATGTATTTGCCACCTCTCTGGAGAAAGCCCAGGGACCCGCCCCCAGCACTGATTCAAGGGCCACTGGGAGAATGGTGGTAAAAACCATCTGTCCTAATGTGATGGAGAAGTGATTGATAAAAGTTTTGTACATGTTCTTTGCAAGTCAATGACTGGGGTCTGCCTGTGTCTGGACATGCTGCTCCTATAGGCATTCGAGTGGACATATGTAGTGGCATTTAAGTGCTAATTTTTGCTTTGGAAAGAAAGGGAGATTTGCATTGGAAACATTATTAGAAACACAGATTGAGGATGTAACATATGGAAAATAGATAATAATCCTCACAGCTCGGCATAATAGCATCACTCTCATTGTGGAACTCAAGAGAGTACATACATTTACTGATCCCACTTAAAAATTAAACAAAAAAATCCAAATCATTTGAGAGTACGGCATAGCAGAATGCATTATTATCATTGTTAAAAAACCATCATGTTAAACTGATCAAGGATTCAGTTTATTTCCTTATAAATTGTGTGACTCTGGACAGATTATCAATTTACTTTGAAATTTGATTTTTTTTTAGTTGTTCACTCAAATAGTTTATTTTCAAATGTATCTTGATATAAAGTGAAGCAAAGATCCACATAATACTTATAAATAGCTGGAATGACAAAGCTTATAGAAAGGAAATCTGAGACATAGCTTTTGTCCCACTTTGTTCACATTTGTATGGGACAGCCTCATCCTTCAGATGGCAAATGACAGCTATCCTTACACAAAAAGAGGTGCTTTTCCTGCTGAATCAAAACCCTACAAGTTTTCTTGTATTGTCTGTTTTCATATTCTTCCCCAGTAATAGAATCCCCAATTTAGTTAGGCAAATGACTTCCTAGATAAAGACTGTATTTCCTCGCTTTTCTTGTGGTGAGCTGACCATGTGATTAACTTCTGCCAATGAGATTTAATTGGAAGAAATATGTGCCCAATCATGGATGTGTCTTTTGACTTGTCTTCTTACATGCTAGCTGGAATGCAATAGGAGAAATGGGAACTCCCACAGTTCCTGTAGCCATCTTTAACCACGAGATACCTTGCAAATGGCATCTGTATGCAACAGAACAACAAAAGAGAAAAATCGAGTCCCTGACTCCATGGCACCTTATGCAATAATTCTAGGACTTATTTTTTCCAGAATTTCTAAATGTCAAAGAAAATGTATACTTTTATTTTTTCAAACAGATGATTAGCACCATAAAAAATGTGTATATATATATATATTTTAAAAGAACAGAATGATAATAGTAAAGGGTTGAACATAAACTTCAGAAAGGGGAAAGGCATCAGATAAAAAAATGCTCCAAAAAAACTCATGTGGTATTGTGAGGCAAGATGGCAGACTAGAAGCAGTCTGCACTCGGCGCTCTGAAGGAGAGGATTGAAAGTCCTAAGTAAATGCCCACCTCTTGGAGAGAGCATTGTGAATCGTCAGAGAAGTGTCAGGAAACACTCAGAATGAAGGAGACAGGAGCGGGGAGATCCACTCACCAAGATGGGAAGTTACCTGGGGGAGACCCTTACATGTGGATAAGGCACAAAAGAGAGAAGGCCAGGGCCCCGTATTCCCCACACAGACACGACAATGAGAGCTGCAAACCACCCCCCTGCCCCCTGCACCCCCCCACACATACACACCACAGGCCTCTGTACTAATCAGGGAACTACTTGGAGACTGTCCAGTAACGTTGCCCCAGACAGCAGGGTCAGCAGGGACCCACTGGCTTCTGTTCCAGGTCACTGCAACTGATGCCATTCTGAGCTCTTGGGTCCAAAGCACCTGATCTACACAGGAATAGGCTTTGTTGCAACCACCTTCACATTACCCCTGCCATGCTAGGGGGAGAACAGGGAGAAGAGATGCTCTCACATGCCCAGAGACTGGGAGCTGAGCACCCCACCCACCAAGGAATTTGAAAGGAGCAGGCACTGATACCACCTGAGAAGTCCCATGGTAAAAGCTTCAGCAGGACATGCATGGGGAGAGAGCCCCAGCTGTCTGGCAGCCCAGACCCTGTGGCCCCACATTCTCACTGGCAGGATAAGTCCCTTGGCCCCCTTCCTGACCTGACAGAACATGCTGTGTGGTGGGCCATGCCTTTGTGGATTCATGCCTATTTGGTGGGTCATGAAACCAAGCCCTGCATACCACGCAGAGATCCATGCCCCTGTGGCACTGTGCAGTGCCCAATGGACCATACTGCCACCCCACGGACCCACACAATGCCATGACTGTGGTGGAGTGCTCTACCACAGACTCACTAGCCATGAGCCACTCACGGCCATGTGCTACCATTACACCTAGACCTAAGTGGAGTGATTACCCGCAGCCCTGACACTTGAGACAACTGCTTCGACAGCCTCACTTAGTAGGCACTGCCACTGCTGCATGGAGACTGGGCAGAGGAATCTCCCTACCTCTGTGGGGAGGGACTAGCCCAGCACCACTCCCAAGCTTCCAACAATGACCTGGGGACCAATCCACCACTCTACATGAAGATCCTCCAGCACTGATTTGGACTATGATAACCACAGGGGAACAGGATAACACAGAACAACTATGTCACAGGATCTCAGTGCATCTGTCCCTCTCCTACTGGAGCAATCTTACAGAATAGGGCACAAATGTGCCATCTAGGGACCTCTCTTTATTCTCACTAAATAGGAGAGTTACCAGCAAAGGAAACAGGTATAATGCAAACCTATCTACCATGACCTGACAGAAGAGGTTTCAGATGAGAAGAAACCAACAAAAGAACTCTGGCAACATGAAAAAAGAAGCTAATTAGACACCATCAAAGGATCACAATAGATTATAGCAACAGACTCCAATGACAAGGCAATTGTCAAAATGTCAGAAATGGAATTCAGAATATGGAAAGCAAATAAGATGAGTGGAATCGAAGAGAAAATTGAAAGCCAAAACAACGAAAATAAAAAAATAATGCAGGATATGAATGAAAAAATGAAAAAGTGACTACAGAGATAGACAACATAAGAAAGGATATAACAGAACTTAAAGAAATGAAAGAGTCATTTAGGGAATTTTAAAATACAGCAGAAAGCTTTAACAGCAGGCTAGACCAAGCAGAAGAAAGAATCTCAGAGCTTGAAGACAAGGCTTTCAAACTAACCTTCCCAGTCCAAGATGTAGAAAAAAGAATAAAGAATGAACAATCACTCAGAGAAATATGGGATTATGTAAATCAAGTCAATATGTGAATAATAGGTATCCTTTAGGGAGAAGAAGAAAAATCAAAAAGCACGGAAAATCTCCTCAAAGGAATTATTCAGGAAAACTTCCTTGGTATTGCCAGAGACTCAGATATCCAGATACAAGATGATCATCAAACTCTGGGAAGATTCATAGCAAACAGGACATCTCCAAGACACATAATCATCAGCTTGGCCAAAGTCAAAATGAAGGAGAAAATTCTACAAGTTGCAAGATGAAAGCCAAAACTATCCTACAAAGGAAAACCCATCAGGCTAACAGCAGACTTCTCAATGGAGACCTTATAAGCCAGAAGGGATTTGGGTCTCATTAAAAGTCTTGTTAAATAGAACAATTGCCAGTCAAGAATTTTGTTTCATAAATGATGGAAAAACAAAGACTTTTCCAGACACGCAAACACTAAGGGAATTTTTCACTACTAAACCTGCCCTACATGAAATGCTCAAAAGTGTACAATACATGGAACAGCACAATAGATACACACCATGTAAAAACACCTGAAAGTTAAAGCTCACAATTCTTATAAAACAATAGCACAGGAGGGAAAACAATACAACAAGGTATTATTCAACATACTGAACAGAACAGTATCCCACATATCAGTGCTAACATTGAACATGAATGGTCTTAATGCTTCACATAAAAGACATAGAATGGTTGAATGGATGAAAAAGCATAGCCAAGTATATGCTGTCTCCAGGAAACCCATCTAACTCACAAGGACTTGCACAGACTTAAGGTAAAGGTATGGAGGAAATATTCCACAAAAATTAAAACAAAATTGACTTTAAATCAACATTTTTTTGAAAAGGACAAAGATGGTCATTACATAATGATAAAGGGGGCAATTCAGCAAGAAGACATAATAATCCTAAATATATGTGCACCTAACACAGGAGCTCCCAGATTCATAAAACAAGTTCTACTACATCTAAGCAAAGAAATAAACAGTAACATCATAATAAAACTGGACAGATCATCAAAGCAGAAAATCAACAAAGAAATACTATTCTTCTTTTTTTTTTTTTTTTTTTTTGAGACAGAGTCTCACTCTGTTGCCCTGGCTAGAGTGAGTGCCATGGCATCAGCCTAGCTCACAGCAATCTCACACTCCTGGGCTCAAGCAATCCTTCTGTCTCAGCCTCCTGAGTAGCTGGGACTATAGGCATGTGCCACCATGCCCGGCTAATTTTTTCTATATATTTTTAGTTGTCCAGATAATTTCTTTCTATTTTTAGTAGAGATGGAGTCTCGCTCTTGCTCAGGCTGGTCTCGAACTCCTGAGCTCAAACAATCTGCCCGCCTCGGCCTCCCAGAGTGCTAGGATTACAGGAGCGAGCCACCACACCCGGCCAGAAATACTACTCTTAAATAAGACTCTAGAACGAATAGATCTAACAGACATTTACAGAACCCTCTGCCCAAAACTACAGAATATACATTCTTCTCATCAGCAAATGATATATTTTCCAAAGGCCACAAAACAAGTCTAAGCAAATTCAGAAAAATTGAAATCATGCCATGTATCTTCTCACACCATGGTGGAATGAAACTAGAAATCAATTCCAAGCAAAACTCTCAAATCCACACAAAGTCATGGAAATTAAACAACCTCCTGCTTAACAATCCATTCTTGGGTCAATAATAAATTAAGATGGAAATCAAAAGATTCTTCGAACCAAATGACTAAGAGGAAATGAACTTTCAAAATCTATGGGATACAGTGCAGGCAGTGCTAAGGGTAAAGTTCATAGCTTTAAATGATTATATCAAAAAGACAGAAAGATCACAAATTATCAACCTGATGTCACATCTCAAAGAACTAGGAAAAGAAGAACAAATGGGCCAGGCGTGGTGGCTCACGCCTGTAATCCTAGCACTCTGGGAGGCCGAGGCGGGCGGATCGTTTAAGGTCAGGAGTTCAAGACCAGCCTGAGCAAGAGCGAGACCCCGTCTCTACTAAAAATAGAAAGAAATTATCTGGACAACTAAAATATATATATATGGAGAAAAAAATTAGCCTGGCATGGTGACGCATGCCTGTAGTCCCAGCTACTTGGGAGGCTGAGGCAGGAGGATCACTTGAGCCAAGGAGTTTGAGGTTGCTGTGAGCTAGGCTGACGCCACGGCACTCTAGCCAGGGCAACAGAGCCAGACTCTGTCTCAAAAAAAAAAAAAAAAAAAAGAAGAACAAATGGATCCCAAAGCCAGCAGAAGAAAAGAAACAATAAAGTTCAGAACAGAACCAAATGAAATGGAAATAAAAAAACAAACAAACAAAAAATCAAAATAAATAAACCAAACAAAAAGTTGGTTCTTTGAAAATATAAACAAAATTGAGAGATCACTCGCTAGCCAGATTATCCAGAAATAGAAGAGAAAGAACTCAAATAACCTCAATCAGAAATGAAAAAGGAAACATTACAATTGGTACCACAGAAATACAAACTATTATGAATGAAAACTACTAAAACCTCTATGCACACAAACTAGAGAAGGTAGAGGAAATGGTTAAATTCCTGGAAACAAAACAACGAAGACTATATGATCATCTCAATAAATGCAGAAAAAGCATTCAATAAAATTCAGCACCCTTTCATGATAAAAGCCCTCAACAACCTAGGCATAGAAGTAAAATATTTCAAAATTATAAAAGCCATGTAAGACAAACTCACAGTCAATATCATACTGAATGTGGAAAAGTTGAAAGCATTCCTCTTAAGAACTGGAACAAGACAAGTGTGCACACTGTTATCACTTCTATTCAACACAGTACTGGAAGTCCTAGCCAGAGCAATCAGGCAAGAGAAAGAAATAAAGGACATCCAAATTGGGAAAGAGGAGGTAAAACTATCCCTGTTTGCTGAGGATATGATCCTGTATCTAGAACTGATAAATAAATTAAGGAAAGTTTCAGGTTACAAAATCAATGTACACAAATCAGTAGCATTTCTATATACTAATAACAGTCAAGCTGAGAATCAAATCAAGGAATAACATTTACAATAGCCACAAAGAAAATGAAATACCTAGGAATATACTTAACAAAGAAGGTGAAAGATCTCTACAAGAAGAACTACAAAACATTGATAAAAGAAATTGTAGATGGTGCAAACAAATGGAAAAACATCCCATGCTTACAGATTAGTAGAATCAACATCATTAAAATGTCCATTCTGCCCAAAGCAATTTACAGATTCAATGCATTCCTGTCAAAATGCCAACACCTTATTTCACAGATCTAGAAAAAATAATCCTAAACTTCATTTGGAAGCAAAAAAGGGCCCAAATAGCCACAGTAATCTTCAGCAAAAAGAAGAAATCTACACACACACACACACACACACACACACACACACACACACACCATGGAGTGTTACTTAGCCATAAATAGAAATGAAATAATGTCATTTGTATCAATGTGGATGGAACTAGAGACCATTATCCTAAGTAAAGTATCTCAGGAATGGAAAAACACACACATGTTCTCACTTATAAGTGGGAGCTAAACAATGAGTACATATAGGTACAAAAAGACATAAAGGACATTGGAAACTAACAAGGAGGAAGCATGGTAGGGGGTGGGGGCTAAAAACTTACCTATCAGGTACAATGAACACTGTCCTGGTGGTGGGCACACTGAAAGTCCTGCCTCCAGCATTATACAGTGTATTCATGTAACAAAACATTTGTACCCTTTAATATTTTAAAATTAAAAAAAAAGTCATGACAACCACATATTCCTTTAAAAAAAGGCTTAAACCCACAAGCTCAATTCTATTCCAACCCACCTGTATTTAAAATCCACCTTCCTAAAATTGTATTCATAGCCATTAGATTTGACAAAGATTTTTTTTTTTATTGAAACATGGAATGTCTTTACAACTGAGTGGCTTCAGATTTGTCTAAAGTAAAGTGACATTAAAACTCAAAGCAAAATGCTCAGATCAAGAGTCTAATCAAGAGCCTACGCATTTTGTTCAAGTAGTACAAGAGTTACTACTAACACTTGTATGAATTAGTTCCATCCCAAGCAAATGTCTTCTCCTGCAAGAGAGATAATATTCTTCATCATACTGGGAAGCAAAATTTAGTAGCCATAAAAAGTCTGTAATAGATGCATTCTTGCTGTAGAGTTTCCAACATTTGAGACTAAAATGAGATAAAATAGAGCTATGAATCTCTAATGTTCATTACAGCATATTAATAAATATTAAAAATACAACTTTCCTCACATTGAATGTGTATCAAAAGTGTTACCACATCAAATAAAATGAAGGGGCACATATTAGGTATCCAGTTAAATGGAACATAAGACTTCTAGGCAAACCCACAAAACAGATTTCCGAAATTCAAACAAAAATGGTATCTATATTATTTAGATAGCCAATTTATAGTTTATTGTTTAGCAGGCACCAAAGAGCTGTGGAAAAAAATATTTATTAATAGAATATTCCCAAAACTACAATCAGAGAACAATGCAAGAAATATTCTCATTTCCAACCTCATCAATTTTATAAATTAAAATAGAAATAACAACAACAACAAAAAAATACACACTACATCAATAAAAATCTATTCCACTTAAAATGAAAAAAGTCAGAAAACTTTGTGAGTGTCTTGGAGGATGTGATTACGATGCCAGTAACTTACTTTGCATATATAGCCTGGTGTGGATATGCATTAAGCCAGGGTGCTTTTTTTTTCCACAGATTGAACCTAAGCTTAACTTATATATCCACACTCAGCATTCCCTTCTGAGATTTGAATGATTTTCAGGTTTTCTGGAATCTTCCTACCACACACCAAGCAGTTATTTGCATTATGGGGGTGTATCTGCTGCCTCTTTGTGTGAGGCCCAGAGACCCACCCCAACATTACTTTGAGGGAGATGGAAAAGGATTGCAAAACTCATCACCATATTTTCCCACTGTGAAATTCCACTGTGATTAAACACTGTGTATACAATTCTTCTGTGCAGGGATCAAATATTTAATATCCGATGTTACCCCCCAAAAAAACAGCAGGAAGTCCAGTTACTCCTCAATAATTACTCAATTAACAGGTGCTTCTTGGAACCCCTGGTTTCTGGGGAGCACTGTGATAGGCAATATTCAAAATATATAGAGGTTTTTTGTACTTTTGTACTAAAAGAGTTTTGTTGGAAAAGTCATACAAGATTGAAATAAATAATAATGAAAATGTAAATAGAATAATAAGAAAGTAACATGTAGCAAGGGTTTTTGAGGTGGGAAGATGTGGGTGGGTCATAGTTGTTAAGAGTAGTCTCATGAGAAGAAGGAGAGATGATAGTGGAATATAAACGTTTTGTACAATAAATGGGAAAGAAGACAGCAAAAATGTAAAAATAGTAGTTTTCCCCTCCTTCTATAAATCCTTCTATTTATTCAGCAGCCTTGAGTGTGCAAGTCTGTGCTAGGTGGATTGACAAAATTAACCTCAAACAAGTAAATGTACCTCATTATAGCTTAGTTTCCTCGTCTGCAAAATGGAGATGATAATAGATTATCCAGGACTAACTATGTGAATACATGTCAAGCACTTAGAATAGTGCCTGGTATACAGTACATACTCAATAGATACAAATTATCATTATTTTTGTTATTATTTTTAGAGGAGCTTGAGACCTAATAATAACAATATTATTAATGGTGGTAGCACAGCGAAATGAGTTACATCATAAAGATGTGGATGCAACACTCTGGAAACCACAGGAGGGAAATCTAAGAATTGGGAAGAAGCATTTGTGACTTCTCTCCAAAGAAGTCATATTAAAACTTGGACTTGCAGAGCGATTTCTCCAGATGAAGAATAGCATTCCAGGCTGGGGCACAGCTTGTGTAAAGGCAAGGAGAGTCTGGCATGTTAAAAGTTAGGGAAATTAAAGTTTGGCATGTTATAAAATGCTGATGGTGCTTGGGGGAGACAGTAAGGATGATGGACTAGTACATGTTTATTGCACATTGGTATAAACATAGCAATTACATATAGCTAGCATCCATTCTGATAGGGCCACATTTGTTCTGACTGGCTGGTACCAATGCTGAACTGGTTGTTATTTTGAATAGCATCCCTGAAAAGTGGTGTGGGAGATGATGTAGGAAATGTCAACACAGGCTTTGTAAACCTTGATAAAGAACCAAGAATAAGCCCCAATTGTTAGTTAACCACTCCCTGAAAATCGGACACTGCTGCATAGAAACATTTGCTACAGGTCTTTGGTCTCTTTGTTATCAGTAATATTTTTGTTTAAAGTTTTTCAATATCATCTAATTAATATTGTGTAAGCAATTTTTACTGAAACAGACAAAGAAAATATAGGTGATATGCTGTGGAAGGGTCTAAACTGTACCATTTACCTTCTGAAAGACGTAGATGTGTCTCTTATAAATGCGGTGATGGAAAGGAGCTGCTCGTGGAATTTTCATATACCGTTCCACCTTTTCCAGCCCATACAGGTTTTTTTTTTGTCCAGTGATAAATGAGTGAAGTACATGAGTATCACTTCTGGTCAAGCCTTGAGAGCTGGTGTGTTGTCTCCATGTATTCCCTTCCCCTGCTATACCACCATGGAGTATTATGTAGAGAACACACTTGCTGGACACATTTGTTGAACTCATACATAGCATGAGTAATGAATAAAACATTTTTATGTTGACCAACTGTATTTTCAGGGTTAATTTGTAATCCAAACATAGGCTAGGATTACCCTGACTAATGACGGAATTATTACCAGAAGTGGGGTGTTACACATCAAAACCCTAAAGTATGTAGCTTCGGCTTAGTGACTAGTAGTAGGCAGTGATGAATCTTACATCAGAGGTTAAAAATATGGCAATCCATGTTTTTCAGGAACAAAATATTTAGTAAGATTGTCATCTGACAACGTTTACTTGGTAACCAGATGTTGTGGGTTCTGAGCCAGAAATTCTCAGAGAAGAGGTTGAAAAATAGAACATTAGCCTTGCTGTTGCTTTTCTCTTGGCTAGATTTGACAACAGGTCAAAAATTTGAGAAGGATAATTTCAGAGAGAATTGACAGTTTCATAGAAGAACTGACATGGAATACAAATAGTGCAGAAATGTGGGACCTTGTACTGTGGGAAAAGCTGGCTTTGAGACCCTCAAACCACACAGTTTGAGATTTAAAAGGGCTTTTAATGCCAATTTTACCAATGAGATCTTCCAGAGCAAATATATTTTTTTAATGTGACCTTCTCACTAGAGCCAATAGCCTCTAAGTAGTGTCCATTAAATTAAAAGCTAGATACATATGGTGAGAAGGTGAGCAAATAAGCACTTTAGATTACATAGAAAAGAACTATCTGTTCTTATTGATACATGGAACTGACTGGAAGTGAATTGGAAACCTAATGAGCTTTTGAGAAAATTTTACTGCCACAGAAGCCATAAATTCTGTCTAAAATCTTCTGTGACTATTGAGGTTTAAAACAATTCTTGTTCCCCCAACAAGGCATGGTCAGGAATCAGGCTGAGGAAGAGTTGTGCAGTCTCAAAGGAGAGCATATTCCCTGGTGTCCATTAAATGTGACCAGGAATATAATGGATGAAAAAACAATATCCTAGAAAGGCATCTGGGGACATTGGAGAACAGTCAGTGAGGGGTCTTCTCCCGGAGAACAGGGTCTGATCAAGTAACATTCTGCATTCTTAGGCTCTCAAAAGTCTTCCCAGAGTTGACAAATGGCTACTTTGTGCCTTCTGTTATTCATGCTTTTGAAGTTGATCATGTTCCTCTCCCACCATCATACAAAGAGAATGAGCAGAAAATGCATTCATAGTTATACATTTCTGGACTAACAGAAACCATCTTTTGACATGATAGAAATATTATCTCATGGATTTTCTATATTTTGAGCAATATACAATAATTGGATAGATCATTTCTTGTGGTATGGATTGGGTTTCTACAAGTGAGTGTAGCAGGCAGAATTCCTATAGGAAACAGAAAGCACCCTCAAATTAGTATGAATGGAAGAAGGTTTATTGAAAAGAGATTAGTTATAAAAATTTAGATCGAGTGTTGAGCGAACAATAAGAAACCTGGAGCCATTGTCATCTATAAGCCCAAAACAATGAAGGAGATGAACAGTTACAAGGACCTGGAAGAAGAGCCAGACTGAGTCATTTAGGTCATCTCAAGAAGCTCAAAAAGCCAAAGTGACCTCACAGGGAAAGAACCAGGGGTATAAATACCCTGACCTCATTCTCCTCCTCCCCTTAGGTCTCCGGGGTCCTTCCCTTTAGTAATCCCAGCTGGAAGCCAATGGGCATTGAAGCCTTTTGATGTAGTCCATAAATATCAGCTTTTATGGGCAGATAGTGGGATAAAAAATGGGGACAGCAAATATGGAGGGACAAAGGGAAGATATATGAATCACATGGGAAAAAAGGGAGAAAAGATTTCTTTATTGTTCAAAATGAAGAATCTAGGCATCTTATCCTACTCATACCCCCTTCCATGCATTCACCATTTAGAGTTTGCAGTGGGGAATAAACACATGCTGTGAGCAGCAAAGACCTCGTGATGCATGTTACAGATTGGTAGAGTTCAGAGCATCAGTACAGGATAAGTGACCTATACGTTTAGTTAGTGAGGGGTTGATTTGGGCCGGGACTCAAAGTTAATGGCCCCTTCCAAGGTATCATGTGGCTGGCCCAAGACCAGTCATAGCCTTGTCAGAAATGAGTAATAGGAAGTAGAGTGTATAGAGGAGTCAACTGTGTATAGGTATCGGAAGGCGATCACTCAACGTTCTCCACTGACCACATGGCTTACCTCTTGATTA
The DNA here is from genome assembly GCF_000956105.1 of Propithecus coquereli. Classification (NCBI taxonomy): domain Eukaryota; kingdom Metazoa; phylum Chordata; class Mammalia; order Primates; family Indriidae; genus Propithecus; species Propithecus coquereli. The sequence continues at coordinate 41,899 of NW_012151197.1, read as the reverse complement.
ATTCATTGCATTACCCTTAATGGCAATTCTTTACCTTTCCCTAGATCCATACTCTTTGCAGTTCCTTTCACTAATGAGAGGAGTTCTATTTTACCACCCCTTGAATATAGGCTGCCCTTGCAATTTGCTTTGACCAAATAGAATGAGGCACAAATGATATTAATAGAATGCCAGTTCTAAGCTTAGAGAACCATGAGAAAATGCCCTGGTTAGCCTGCCAGAAGATGAGAAATACCTAAAGCAGAACCAAGTTGCTCTTATTTCTCCAGCCAGAGTCATCACAGATTCAGCCAGCTGAACCTCACACATGGGAGCGATCCCTGGTAAGATCACTGGAGTTTAACATAATTCAACATGTGTGAATACAGATAGTTATGGTTGCATCCTACTGAGGTTTTTGTGATTGTTTGTTACACAGCACTATTGTGGCAACAGATAACTGATATACTCTCTAATGCCCCTTTAAATTACAGCTTTCTAGGGCTATTCTACTTTAATGACAGCTTTGACTACAAGACAGCTTTGACTACAAAACAACTTTAAGTCCAACTCTTATGAACAGGGATCTCCACAATGCTTTTTTCTTCAGTCCTTATAAGAGGTGTTTAGGCTCTTACTCACACTTCACCTCTTTAATCACTCTTGAGCCATAATTGAAACCAGGCCTGAGAATCAGTCATTCCTGAGCTTAAATTATATTTCTGCCTTTTAACAGCTACACTCTTGGGTAAATTCATTGAACTTGCTAAGCCTCAAACTCCTCTCCTGTAAAATGGGAACAAGTTTTCCTGAGCACTAAATGCAATAACGTGTGTAAAGATTTTAGCATAGTGCCATATGCTTTCACTACTTAATAAGACTTAATCACACGAGAAATCATATCTACTCCTTGCTATCACACTGGGAGAATGAGATGGACTGTCCTTACAACCACAATTTTTATTTCTGCCTATTGTTTGTTGCATTGTTTTTAGGGAAGAACTCTTCTAATGAGAATAAAAGAATAAAAATAAAGAGGTCAAGAGTCTTAGTTTATTTGTAGTTAATGTTTACATATTCCCATGAGGGCAGCATTGTGGGCTACTTAATTAAGCCAACAAAGTTTGGAGCAGATGTTTCCAGCAGTGTGCTGAAGCCAGCTTATACCTGCTGTCAATTGTTAAATTTTCAGTATTTTTTTTTTAGCTGGTTATATACGGTTGCTATTAAAAAATTAAATTTATAAATTTACAATAAAATAAGTATGTCAAAAACAAAGTAAACGCTCAAAACTCATCACTTCCTAATTACTTCACTAGATTTTGCTGTTACCCATGCTCTCGAGGTTATTTACATCAATTGTATCTGGGTGGTGGAAATACTACACAACGGTGTGCTTCTCAGGGTATTTTCCAACTTCATGCCCAGTGATGTCACATTGGTCAATTGAAATGGCCATAATGGGAGTACACACACCAGAGAAGCCAGAAAATTCTACAAATCAGGGTAAAACCAGTTGATCAATATGTCCAAGCACACTTTGGGGTGATTCCATCAGTTGTACTTAGAAGATATTGTTGATTTTGCACTTGTTTAAAATGACATTATCTTGTATCTACTTGTGCTACCTTATGATATCAGAAGTTTGCCTATAACGATTCATATTCCTGCAAGGAAAATTTTTCTTCTCCAACAATATACTGAGGAGTGAAAACAAACTTAAGAAAAGGCCATCAGATTTAGATACAGAATGTGGTCATTGTAATTCTTAGCTACCTCGTGGTCTGGAAAGGGGTGGAGTGAGAACATGATAGCAAGAATGAGGCAACCTAGCAAACCCAGTTCAAATATTTTCTGAGGAGTCTTCCTTTGATCTGACTTCTTGACTGGCTGGGGTGTGATGGAGGGAATATTGATTTGGGGGGCAGGAGATAGATTAGAATTCTAAGCCTGGCTCAGTTGCCTACTGTCTCTGTGACCTTGTTCAAGATCCTTTCACTCTCTTGGACTTCAATTTTACTTATCCAGAAAATAAGAGGATCATATAGATAATATGTAAGATCTTCTTTAGCTTTTAAACTTCATGACATCCACTTAATGGAGAAAAAAAAGAATAAGAGACAGACATCTCTGAAAGATGGTCTATTTTATCTTTTCCATCATCTTTGGTGACAAAGACAATTTCAGGGGGATGTGGCCGTCTGAGAGGTGCTCTACTTTAAAGGAGAGAATTTAATGTAATGAGAACAATTTTCCATAGAGAAATTGTGACCCATGCCTCGTAGCTTCTAATTGTGTTACAGGTCATGCTGAAGAGAAAACTTTGGCACTTTAAGTACCTGTGTGGATTTAAGAAATACAAAAGTTGTGCTTCAGCAGGTGCTGGAAAAAGGCTGCTTTGTCTATTTGTAGAGATTGTTGGTTTCTGGAAACACACTCCAGCAGGGGGTGGGGCTGGCAGAGATGAGAGAAAAGGGGCCTTGGGTCTTGTTGGGTAGACAGCTCCTCCGGACTGGGCAGAAACCACAGTCCCCAGGTAGCCCCCACCTCCACGTCCCCACCTCCTTGCTCCGAGGCCAGCAACCACCACGGCCTCTGCCTCCACTTGGCTGAGCTGGGGCTGGGCTCTCACGTCCACAGAGCAGAGCAGGGGGCAGTCGTCAGCCTGAGTCAGACACGAGCCGGGAGGTGTGACCTGTCAGACCACAGAACTCTCACCGCACGCATGTTGGAGTCTGACTCAGGCCCACAAACGCAGGACAGTCAGACTTTTGTGGCCAAGGTCCTCTCACTGCCTTGGTTCCCAAACCCCCTGAGGGTCAGTCCACCCACACTGTGGGCGCTCTAGCTGGTGGGAAACCCCAGGACCTTGGGAGGATTTGAGGAGAGAAAGAAACGGTTTTAGGGTAGAGTGAATCGGGCTTTTAAGAACAAGCTGGGAGTTGGCACCATGTTCTCAGGCGAAAATTGCTTCACACTTTGCAAACCATTCCTAACTTGGGGCTTAGATCTCTTATAATTTTGTCTCCCAACTGTACTGTAAGTCCCCGAAGACTCCTTGTCCCATGCTTCTTCCAGGTTCGGTCACAAAGGGGTACCCGGTGGATATTTGTGCCTTGATAAATCTTTCACTCTGGGGCACTTCTGTCCCAGTATGTGGCCCTTCCAGGAGATGGCCATTGCCTGCGGTGACATGGATATGCAGTATCAGTCCATGCTGCTGGCTCGGTCGCCCATTGCAAGGGAGGTCTGGTCTTCCCTGAACTCACTTGACAAAACAACGTGGTTCAGTGGCCAGGATAACTGTGTTTTCATCATTCCCTTTTTCTCTATTTGATTTAGCTCCATGGTAGAACATGTTTTTTAAATATATGAATTTTTCAACATTTCTGTAGTTTTTCACACAGCCTATCTTGTTCTAGAAGGCATTATTAACTAATCTATTGGCTTTGATAGGTGAATCAATTTTGAGGATTTCTGTTAATCTGAGACTGTTTTTTCCTAAGTTATTTTCACATTTGGTTCATAGTATTATGTTAATTGATTCATCAACAGAGATTGGAGAGTTAATTGCCCTCATTTAATCTTAGTAATATTAGTAGTCCCTCATCATAGGCTTTAGGAGGCAATATATTCTACTCCTAGGTATATACCCAAGAGAAATGAAAACATATGTCCACATAAGAATTTGCACATAAATATTCATAGCAGCATTGTTTATAATAGCCAAAAACTGGAAAGTAATGTCCATCAGCTGATGAATGAATAACTAAACTGTGGTATATTCATAAGTGGAATATCATTCAGCTGTAAAAAGGAATGAAGTATTCATGCGTACCACATGGATGAATCTTGAGAACATTATGTCGGTGATGAAACCAGCCACAAAGACCACATATTCCATTTACATAAAGTGTGCAGAAAGTACATTAGTGGTTGCCTAGAGGTTGAGGGGAAGTGTTGAGTAGAAACGAGGAGTGACTATTAAGGGGTACAGCGTTTCTTTCTGGAGTGATGAAAGTTTTCCAAACTGATCATGGTGATACTTGTACAACTCTCTGAATATACTAAAAACTATTAAAAAGGGTACTTTAAATAGATAAATTGAATGGTATATGAATTATATTTCAATAAAGCTATTATAATAAAAAATTAGAGACTATTAAATCTCTATTCTTTATTTTATAAATTATTTTTTCTCTTTTGTATTTATTATCAACAAAGTATTTCACTACTGCATAATTAAGAAAAATGTGATAACAATCAGCTTATTGGGAAACAATTATAAAATAATTATCAACAATAGTGATGAGTCTTTTTAAAAATGGAGTAGCTTTATATATAATAAGCAGGAAGTACTATTAATATTTAATTAAATGGGTTGGCAATAGCTATTATTTATTACCTTTTAACAATTATCAGCATTTGTGAAAATCAAAGTCCTTTCGATGCTTCCAGGGACCTTCATGACCTACTTTCCTGATTCTTCTATGGTTTCATCTCTTGCCACTCTTCCTCCTTGTTCAGTGGCCTCCGGCTTGCTCTCTATAACAAGCTTGGCATGTTCCTGCCACCTGCCTTTCTCTTTTCCTGGGATGCTCCTCCCACATATATGTGCACAGCCTCACATGCACATTCATTAGTTCAAGTTTTGGCCAGGCGTTTGACATAGTGAAGCTACCCCTGAGGATGCTAGTGTATCCTTCAAACATACTAAATAATTTATTTATTATATTTATATTTTTTGCATTTCTTTACTGTAGAATATAAGCTTTATGAGATCATGGATATTAGGCCATTGTATTCCCTGATATATGTACAACAATGCTTGGGATATATTAGATGTTCAACTAATATATCTCAAGCTGCTGAATGAATGAATGGACATAGATGCTAGTAGTCCAGTTTGAGGTACACATTCTGTTCTTTGTTAGTTGATTTATTAATCAGTTTATCTCAAGTTTTAGACATTCTCCTAACTTGGGACTAAATAACCAAAAAGAAAAAAAAAACAATTTGGAAAATATAACTTTGGAGAGTAAACAGTCATTTCTTTAAAAATAAATCCTTCTATAAGGGAAAATATACAATATTTAAAAATATATGGTCTACATGTAAATGATTATTCTGGTAAAAACATTTGACAGGTTACTTTGAGGTCTCTTTAAAGTTAACCCCATATATTAATTCAGCCAGCCAGGTAAATATGAATTGAGTACCTCCTGTGTGCTAGGCACATGATGTTAGTGATGTAACGGTGTAGATTACATTGTCATAGGAAGATCAACAAAAACCAGCCAAACAAGTACATAGGACATCAATTGGTGCTGATAGCTACAAAGAGAAATCATTAAGGCAAGGAGATGGTCAGCAAAGGCCTGCCTGAGGTGGCGGCATTTGCACAACAACGTGAGTGAAGTTAGGTAAGAGACTCATCTATAGGGAACAGTGCTCCAGACGGAGGGAACGGCTAATGCAAAATATCCTGCAACAGAAAGGCTTTGTCGTGTTCAAAGAAAGGCAAGAAGTGAAGAGGAAAGTGAGAAAAAAATTATATTGGAGTGGTCTGCAGGAATCCAGTCATCCCGGGGCCTTGCAGACCACGGTTAGGACCTATGGCTTTAGTCTCAAGGCCTAGGGAGCCAAGGTTGAACTGACAACGATCACTTCTGCATAGTATGAGTGGCATGATCTGTGCTACATTCCAGAAGGACTGTTTTGACATCGAGGATGAGAATATAAGCAAAGCAATAGGATGCATGGTAAATGGAAAACAGAAAGAAATCAGAGGCTATCCTCAATCCGGAAAGCCACAAGGAAAAGGAGCTAAGCTGATTCTGCTCTACCTTGGAAAGATCAGACCCACATAGCATTTTGCCTTCATCCTGCCGGCTGCTCTGTAGGATGGGACAGCCGGCGTGTGCCTGGGGGAGCAAGCCAGACAGTAAGAAGGATGTACTTCGTGGGGTAAGGAACTACCTACTGTGTTGTGGTGGGTTCTGTCTCCACAAAGGCAGGACTCGAAAATATCGTGGATATACTTCAGTTCAGGATGTCATGTCAGGAAGTTCCACCAGCTACCCAATGTTACATAAAACAAGGGGTCTTAATTGAGTTTGCTGCTCTCTTAGATCCGGGTCTGTCTCTGAAAGAAGACCCAGAGATAGTATTTCAGTAGCAAATAGATTTGGAGAGAAATAGTAGCAATACAGATATGGGAGAGGGAAAGGAAGCCAACCCATAAAGGATGTGTTATCAAACCAGCTGGTGCTGTGAGCAACTGGAGCTTAGACTTGCTGGGGATTGCTGGAAAATGGTGTGAACTGGGGTATGTATACAAGATTCCTGTGAGTCATTCCTCTGGGGCTGCTCCCAGGTAGTGTTAATTCCTCATCATTGCTGGCCTGCTATGAATGGCTGAGCTGGCTGGAGGGGCCAGAGAAAGCTCTTAGGCAAAATGGAAGTTAGGCCACTGTGCCACCAAGAAGCAAGGACGAGGGATGTGGAGAGGGTTCCCACAGTATCTGCTGCAACCACTTCTCAGGGCTATTGCCACTCACTCAGGCTCCCATACAAGCGGCACTCTCTGGGGTATGGCAGCCAGCATCTTGTACCTTCTTCCCCACCCCAAGCCCTTTCTCTGCACCACAGGCCGTGCAGGATGAGTACATGCTCCTCAGCATCTAAGCCTTCAAACCACCCTTGAGTGGAATTCTTAGTCTCTGCAGAGCAGAGAGCAGTAAATAGCAGGGAGAACTTACAGGGAGCTGACCACAGGTCAGTAGTAACACCCTAAGAAGTTCTCTGGGGAACTCAATCATAGGAAAGCAACACTTTATAACTCAAAGTCAGGTTTCCTTCTGTTTGCAACCATTTTGTGTAAAAGAAACTTGAGGAGCTAGTGGCATTTTTCCTGGATACCAGCAGCCAATGTTTTTCTCCTTTTCATTTTCCAGGTATGTACAGGGCACCTGTGTCCCAAATGATTTAACAAAAGATGTTGTTTTATTGGCAGTCAATGCAGATGGAATATGATTGCTTTAAAACACTTTTTCTTCTGAGCTAAAATTTTGATCCAATGCCAGCATTGATCTGGGAGAATATTATATATAATTGGGTTGTAATTAGACTCTGAAATGAAGAGTGTGTGTGTGTGTGTGTGTGTGTGTGTGTGTGCGTGCGCGTGTGCGCATACACTTACATGGAAATAGTGACCCAGTTTTAACTCCAGTGGTACAAGCAAGGCTGTTGTAGGCAGGAATGACTTCATCAGGAAATCAGGAAATCCTCATTCAAACTTCCAAATATACAAATAGATGCCTTTTATTCTGCCGTGAATCAAAATGATGCCACGTCCTGTAATTAAGGATGTTATTGGCCAGGTTGAATGGGAGCCAACCATGCCTTGCCTTTGTTTCTGTGACAGTTATTTCACATTTTAGCATCTTAAGGCTTATAGTCACCTTATTTGGCAAACATTCAGGAGTTCCGCTTCCAGATTTATTCGGTGGGGTGACATAAATTTCATTTAATCTTTACCTCAAGTTAGGAGACATGTTGATTGCTTAAGAGCAGATGCACAAATATTTATGTACTCTAAGCAGGTTACCATGCGTCCAAAAATAAATAAAATACAGAGTAATAGACGAGAAAAAAAATATATCCTAACCTGGTGACTTGAGCTAAACTGTCATCAAGCCAAAGGATTTTTCTTTTTAAAGTTGTCAAATGCAAATATATGTGGGAGTGAGTCCATAGATAAGGTTGACTTATTATTTCTCCTTGCAGGATGCCATGTGCAACCATTAGTCTCTCTAAATACCAGCTTCCCAAAGTGGCCAGGTATAGAACTCGCTCCTGGGGGTTCTATACCATGGCAGCATGACATGATTTGTTGAGCCAGTGCACTAGATGTGAGCAGAGCTGTAGCAAACTTAGAGCAAGGGTACCAACGCCTCTGAAGTCAGCATCTCCACTCGCAGAGACACGGGGGCCTGTGTGGAATGTCCCCCTCTGAGTTTCAGAAGGGGGCACTCTGCCCATCCCTGCAGCTGCAGGAAAGAAATCACCCCAAATGTTGAGATAATGCCTGAACTTGCAATGTCTCCTCTCCCGCCTTCTAGTCCACCCCCAGCAAATTCTATCTTTGTTTTAGGCCATGACTCATGACCCGCCCCCACCCCTCAGCCAGCTGTGACTCACAGCAGAGGCCAGATAAACTGCATGCTAAACGGCAGGGGTGGGAGAGGCTAGTTTTGGTTTTTTTTTTTTTCCTTTTTTTGCCTAGTGAGAAAAGCTAGGTCAAATGGTCACGTTGTGGGAATCTTTATTGAGGGCTTTTTTATCTGCTGTTTTTTTTGTGTGTGTTTAATTTGGGGGAATTCCTGCATTGGATGGGGGATTCAACTGGTTTTTTTTTTTTTTTTTTTTTTTTTTTGATGTTTAAACATATTTTATTCCGAAATAAAGTTTCAAGAAGTCTAGATTTTCACATTAGCAAGCAACAGTAAAGATTCTGAGAATATTTAATGACCATGATTGAAGGAAAAAATGAATTATATAGGTTTACTGAATTTTTTGTTTGTTAAATCAGATCTCTAAATTTAATAATTTAGTTAAGAAACATATAGCAATTTACTATCACAGGCACTTGGTTTTTAACACTGTGAAGTAGTAGGGTAAAATTCTATTCAAAGTGATAGCAACATGCTATTCTCTAAGGCTGCTAATGAATGTTCAAAGATGTGAGGGTCCTATAAAAACATAACAACTGGTTGTTTTCTTTTAAGGTAACTGAGTGATACTGTGGTTCAGACTTTTACCATTGGGAATAATCTATCTTTGCTTGATTGAAAAAATGATCCCCTCTTATTTTTCCCACAACTCCTGGTATCTTTACCCTTTGCTTTGTGACTTTAGTCCTACTAAGGGGTGGGGTCTCTTTCCCCTCTTTTCAAGTCTGGGTTTGGACACGTGGCTTGCTTTGGCCACTGGGATATTGCAGGAGTGATGTGATGTCAGTTTAGGGCCCAGGCCTCAAGAGGCCATGCATTCTCTTGCTCTCTGTCACTCCTCTGCTTTGCTGTGACGGCACATCCAGACTGGCCTCCTGAAGAACAACAGCCATGTGCAGCAGAACAATGTCACTCAAGACAAGGCCATCTTAGAGCAGCCTAACCGCGGACAACCTACCAGTTGACTGTAGACTAGTGAGTGAACCCAACTGAAGTCAGCCAACCCTAGTCCAACACGGTAGAACTGCTTGACTGATATGTAGCTTCCTGAAATAATTAATTAATTAATTAATTAATAAAAACAAAGACAAGAGTGTAGTTTTAAGCCACTAATATTTGTGGTAGTTTGTTATTGTGGCACTAAATAGTCGACATACTACCCTCATACATTTTACCTCAACTATGTGGACTGACATTTTTAGATTAAGAAAACTCATGACATAAATGTTTCAGGACACATTTCTGCATCCTGAGTTCTCTCAGTTCTCCAAATATTGTAGCTCAAAGACTCTCCAAAGTGGGAGAAAGTTAAGGTCTCATAGTATTACATGAATTGCTTAACAGAAAGTTTTACCTGTATCCTGCCATGCAAACATTATGAAACCTGAATGAAGTGAGTGCCAGAATCATTGTACTGGTTTTCTAGGGCCACCATTACAAAGTACTAAAACTTGGTGGCTTAAACAACAGAAATTTATTTTCTCACAATTCTGGAGGCTGGAACTCCAAGATCAAAGTGTCAGCAGAGTTGATTTGTTCCAAGACCTCTCCTGGCCTTGTAGATGGCTGTCTCCTCCCTGTGACTTCACATGGACTTTTCTCTGTGTGTCTGTGCCCTAATTTTTTCCTCTTATAAGGACACCAGTTATATTGGATTGGGATTAGCTCTAATGAATCTCATTTTAACTTAATTACCTTTTTAAAGACTGTATCTACAAATACAGTCCCATTCTGAGGAACTGTGAGTTAGGCCTTCAACATGGGAATTTTGGGGAGATACAGTTTATGTTGTTATATCCCTAACACACAAATGTGATTATATTACTACTCTGCTTAAAATTGTCCTATGGTTCTGAATTGTATGTTAAGAATGGAATAAAATTTCATTGTCTCCCACCCTCAACCCTTCCCACAGTCTAATTCCTCCAATAACTTAACCCAATACTCAAAGCTACCCCAAACTTGGTTCTTTTCTGCCTATCTTTATTTCCAATTATTCATACCACCATGACCTACACATATTTGTCTACTTTCAGTTCCCTGAACACACACACACAGAGTTCTCATGTTACTGTGCCTCTCACCCAGCTCTTCCTTATGTCTGGAATAGTTTTTCCCAGTATTGCTTGTCAAAATCCATTGCAAATCCCACAGCTTCCAGTTTAGAATTATAACCAGAGTGAATCTCTTCCAAATATTCTGGCATCACATTGCATCTCTGTCACTGCACTTTGTATAGTTATTTCTATGTTATGACTATGCTCACTGCCCCTGTGAGCTGGAATTCTAGCTTATTCTCTTTTGTATTTTCTATTGCAGTGCTTTTCTGCAAGGACTGTAGGTCCCTGCAGTAGAGACCACTGTGGTCACTGTTTTCCCTATTATTCTCTTCTTCAGGGCACACAGCCTCCCTTGCAGCTAAGCGGGGACATATGACTAAATTGTGGCCAGTAGGATATGGGAAGAAGCACTGCATGGCAAATCCCCTCTGTGTGGCTGTGCCAGTTCACTCCCTATTAACCTCAGATGTATTTACTGCCTTTCTCCTGTCCTGCTATGAAGTGCATGACTCATTGCCCACACTCCCTTCCCTTCTGGATTCTGGGTAGGTTCGGCCAATGGGAGAGACTGACTGAACATTGGAATATGGGAAGGAAGAGGAAGCTGGGGGATATTTCTCTCTTTCTCTCTCTGCTTCCTGTGATATCTCTATATGTAGCCACATCTCCTCCGTGGCTCCAGATCCACTGGACAAGAAACTACTGTGGGTCTTACTCCAGTTGGATTTCCTAGGTTTCTGGACTCTACTAAAACTATCATACCTTCCATTGTCCCATCAGCCCTAGGGTGATAGCTGTTTCCTGATGTTGTTCAGTTTGGGTGAATTCTCTGTCCCTTGACGTCGGTAGAACAGAAACCATAGTGCCTCACAGGGCTGTTCTGGAAGCAAATAAGCTAAAAAGTGCAGAATTAACAACTAAGGACCTAGCATGTGAAGGAAACCACCTTGAGATTTTCCAGCATATGCATGGAGAGACTCTCTGCCCTCAGGGTCTTGGTTTTCTCTGTGCCCCTCTGGCCACTTGTAGCCTGTCTACATTATTGCCTCTGCAGCCTCCCTTCAGCCCTATCTCTGCAGAGACTTTATATGGTTTACTTCACTATTATTTTTTCACTCCATTTTTTTTTCAAAGTGGGCACACAACTCATCACGAAAGTGAGTTTCCTCACCTTCATGACTTCAACACTGACCTTTCTGCAAGAAGGATGCTCCCATGTCATCTTTATCTGTCTTCTTCCTCTTAGGTTTCCATCTCATGTCCCCACTTGCCTCCTGGGCCCTTCCTATTGGCTGCCCTCATACCATTCATGGAAGCAGTGTTGTCGGAGAATTGAGAGATCTAGTCTCCAACCCACTACTAATGTATTTCATAACTTTAGGCTTCTCAGAGCCTTCAGTGCTCCTGGAAAAGACATGTCAGTGAACAAAACCAAGCAATCAGGTAGATAAGGGACACTTGTCAACAATCTTCAGCCACTGGGCCTTATTGCCATATTGAAATGGAAACTAGTTGAAGCACACATACCTAGGCCCTCACCTGTATATGCTTAATTAAAACAGAGATTTCAACTCTTCCTCAGAAAGTATGTTTTAGGGAGTCTGGGCTGGTTCCCAGAAATTCATTTATCATTCAAACACTCCCCAAGGGATTCTGGCACAGATCCATCCAAACCTCCCTGAGGATGAAATTTATCCTGCCTCTTAAGAGATGATGAACTCTGAGGTGGTACGTTCAGTGCACAGGAGGGAGAAGGGACACCTCCTTCACTGTGACAGCAGGGAGGGATAACGTGGAGGACTAATTATGGTAATGACTCTAACTGAGTAATTCTTCTTTGTATCAGAGACCTTTGTAGCACCATCCTGTACTGCCACCGGGCTTCCCATGTGACTTGCTCTGGCCAACAAATTCTTATTAATATTATGAATCATATTATTAATATAATATAATATATGTGTGCCTATATATTTGCATATGTATATGTGTATACATCTATTTGCATATGTATATGTGTGGGTGTATACACGCGCACACACACACACACACACACACACAAACCATGAGGAAAGTGTTAAGATTGTTTTGGACAGGGAAGATCATGTATGAACATTAGTAGTTTTACTACTGTTGAGTCCCTTTAGTTTTATACTACTAGCCCAATCTATCCAGTAAACCAATCATCCATCTATTCATCCATCCCTTAAATATTTACTAAGTACTAACTTCATGCCAGGCTTTATTATGAGCCACAAGGTTACTAGTGCTCCAATAAATAATTTGGCTAAAGCCCTTCTCATCTTTTACTGAATCATTTTAACTCTAATACAATATGTTGAGATTTTATTGGGACCCGAAATATTGAGATGTACCATAATAAAACAAGTTTTATTTCACTTCATTGTGGATACCTGGTTGTAGTTTTTATAGCAGATGTGGACTCTTATACTGACGGTGTGGGTTAGTGCCTCTGTACTTCAATTTAAGGGATACCTGGTAGGCTTCCTGTTTCTCATGACTGCACTCTCCTAGCCCTCTTTCAATTGCGAACTGATGGCATGAAATGAGTATATGTGCATTCAAGTTGTAAGGCTTTGTTTTTTATTAGGCATGTCATCCAACTTTTATTAATACTTCACATTTTTATAACCCTACCACTTCCTACCCCTCACTCATCCCTCAGTCTACATATAATGGGCTCCTGTCCATTCTGTATGGGAGAAACACACATAGGTGTGCATATACTCATATATATACATACATACACATATATACACACACACTACATACACACGTGCACACACACACACACACATAATGCTGAGCTAGGACCCAGTACACACCAGTAAGTCATAAAGTAAGCCAAAAAGTTAAATATAAGAAGAGAACCCCAGGAAATAAGGTGGCTGATTGAGGGGTGCTGTAGAAGAGGAACAGAATGAGGAAACGACCGTGCAATTTTGTGGCCAAGTTCACACTACTGGCTGGCACGCTGTGACCAGGCACTGTGCTAAGTGCTTGCATGTGCATCTTCCACTCCCCTCCCCACCTCCCTTCACCCTGCCCGGTGCCATGGGAGGCTGACCTGCACGGACTATGTCAGTGGGTTGTTTTCAGTTAGATTCGCATATAATTCATTTGGGGGAAATGATCCCAGGAGGCACAGATAGAGGAGCAGGGAAGTGAAACAGGGAAGGGAATGAATCCAATCTTGGGTGTGTCACCAAGCAAGTTCTCACTGTGGGCAACGCTGAATCCTCTTGGAACTCTGGATGTTTCCTCACTAACTCCTGCCAGTCACTGGTCTAGGGCTGCGATTGGGCATGTCAGCTCTCCAGAACCTTTGCTATGCAAATGAGACAACCACCCTGGCTCCATAGGAAAAAAAGCCAAGGCTAAATGCCTTAAGAGTAAAAAGCCTTCCATTTTCACTTGAATGCCAGGGAGATGTGGGCAGGGCTGCTACTTACTTTGGGTAATGGGTGGCACCAGCAAGAGATAAGGAGATTGGGAGAAGAGTGAGGTCCAGAGATGTGCTCTCAGAGAATTTACCTGCCCTCCTGCCCCGCCCCTCCCCTTGCCCCGCTTTGGATGCATCCCTGGGGAAGTCCACAGCCTGTGTCAGCATGTCCCTCCCCTGTTTCCGTGACTGCTCCATGACTTTGCCCCTGCTGCCTAGCACAGTAACAGCTCTGAAACGTCAAAAGCCCCAGGATACTGCACAATCCTTTCTTGCTTTTCCTAAACCACGCCTGTACTTTGTAAAAAGTCCCTTTACTTAAACAATCCTCTATGCATTCATTAAAGCATACCCTTTGTTTCCTGTCTGAGATAAGCTATATTTTGGTATTTGGGTAGTCTCATTAATAGCTCACAACAACACAAGTGTTTTTATTTTTCTTCTTTTGCAGATGCAAAAATCTGAGAGCTAAGTCACCTAGGGCCATGTAGCTAGGACGTAAATGATTCAAAATTGAAATCCAGTTTTGCTGTCTACAAATCCATGTTCTAAAACTGTATAATCCAGTTTGTATCATTAATACGAACTGCTATTAATACTGCATTCCTGGCTCAGGGCTAAGCTCTGCGGCTCACTGTCCAGCCCTTGACCAGTTCACCTGTGGGCCCTGGGCCATTTGATGCAGAGGAGTGCTGAGCAGCCTGCCACCAGGCAGGCCCGACTGGCCAGGTGACGCCCGGACAGATGGTACCCCCAAGAGACCTCCCTGCAGAGGCCACTATTCAAAATCCGAAACAGACAAAATGCCTGTGGAATCCTCCAAGAGAGACCAGATGCTGCTTGGGGGAAACCTGTCCACACTGCAGCATTCAGGAATGTGCAAAGTAAGAGAAGCTTTAAGAATGATGAACAATACAAGAAACAAGCAGTGGCTCTGCCTCATTTTAGAATAAAATAAATGCCTGCCACCGCTCATTTTCCCATTCATGATTATTAAAATGACCCCAGCACAAGATGAATGTTAAAAACAGATGCTGAGAAATAAACTCCCTTTATCTATTCTCAAGATTTCCATGGAGAAATATGTGAAAGGTAAAAATTAACAAGAGGAATCTTCCTGTGAGTTGCAATGCCTGGGTGTCTGATTTTTCTGCCACTAGTATTTCTTTTGGCAAATAGTGCTTGCTGTCAGAGCCTGTCCCCCAGCCCTTAAGTAGGGCCAGCGGATCTTGTGAGATGCAGCCCTACGGAATGGGGCTGGACTAGGGTTTTGTCTGGTGTGACCCCGGGGGTTCCCGCTGGGATCTGTGAACAGACAGAAGCCTGCGAAGCGCCCTCTGCCTCCCTTTGTTCCGCCCGTTCTGCAGCAGCTGATCTGGTCATTATGCTCCTGAAAAGAATGTCTAGGTGGCCACAGTGACCATAAGGACCAGAGAAACCAAGAGGGCTGAAAGCCAGGAAGAACAACACAGCAGCTATTGAGCCCTATTCCTGCCCATAATTAGAGGATCCCTTCAGCCTTGTGGTGCTTGTAGAAACCTGAACTAAGGCAGAGAGGAGCTGGCTGAGGTCGGTAGCCCACCATTGACCACATGCAGTCATTGGCTTGATTATCTTATTTGGTGGGATGGGCTATTTTAAAAAGAAAGACAGAAAGGTAGATGTGGGGAAAACCCCAACTGCGTTTAAGATTTAATTAAATTCGCCTTAGATTTCTCAGCCTTTTCCCCCCTACCCCATTCTTAAAATGATGTGCACTTTCATGGAAATTTAATCTGCATGGGTCCGATCTGTTTACCTTAGACTCATCAAAATGCTGTTTTGTAAGAACGATTTCACATCCAACTAGATTTTCATAACTTTCTCTTGGGCTATACTTCTTAGAAATAAAAACTGATGTTGGGTCCTAAATGAACAGGTTTGCCTCTTCTGAGACTTGTCATGGCTTTAGCTGTGGCAGTTTATTGCTGCCTACTCTGTCCTCCCCAACATCTTCTCCGTCCCAGGCATCTCAAAGTTTCCTTTGCAATAAAAACGATCTGTGCCCACCATCTGAATTTTACCTACATGGGTGCTCAGGAACATGCCCCCTCTTTCTGAAACGCCATCTTCTATTTTAATTTGTTACATGCTGCCTGTTGGCTTTGTGGAGGAAAATGAATATTTGGTCACAAAGTCGCTAATCATGTTTAATCACTGGCTAAACTATTAAAGTAACTTTTAAAAAAGAGAAGAGAACCATAGATAACTTTTGAAAGTGATATGAGTCCATCGCTGTTCTAATCTATTTAAATTGGTGTGTTGCAATTAAATTATTAGATAGAGGAGGATAATGTGTGAATCTATGTAACTGTTTTTGACTTTTCTTTGAAATCTATTATCTTGTTTGGTTCTTCTAACAACATTGTGAGATAGATCAAAGTTTTTTTTTTTAGCTTCTTTTTATAGATGGGGAAACTGAGGCTCAGATTTTCCACAGCCACCCAAACACTTGGGGCGATAACCTTGGTCTTTAATAACTTATTTGTGCTTATTTATGAGATCAGATCACAGGTGGGGATGCAGGGCCTTGACATAGAGACCTACTTGTCCAAGTTTCAGGAATCTGTTCATGTCTGCTTCTGCAGCTAAGAAGAGAGCTGGAGAATTCTAAATGCTAATTACCTGAGGTAAAACTCCTGCTTCCATGGGGTCTGAGTGAATAAAAATATAGATGTGATATTCTACTACTGACTCAGCAGAAGTTTCCTGACAACGGGATTGCCATAAATCCCTTTGGGGTCTGGGAATGAGAAGAGAAGATGTAATTTACTGTTTCCCTGGGACACTGTAGTATCAACTTAGTCTTTCAAGCACATATTGCAAATACAACAAACCTGGCCAGGAGAAATCATAGACAAGGGTCTTCTTTGTAACCAAGCATCACTCTGGCCCCAACAGATACAAATATAAGCTTGGAACAGATATACAATGCTGCTAGCTAGCAAGTAGTCAGGCTACGTTTAGAGCCCCTTTCGAGTACCTATTCAATGTATTATTCTAATGGAGAATAAATTGGTGTTTTAACAGGATATAAGCCTGAATTAGAAGTAGCATATAAGTAGCCAATTTATATTCTGTCCATAATTCCAAACCAGAAAGAAACAGTGAATAAAATACTGTTGCCACATTTGGCACTCGCCTGCCAGCCCACCGGTGGCCAGGTCCGTTGAATAGCTAAAGATTTGCATACATTTAAATCAGATTTCACACAATCTGTAAAATGACAAAGTATTAGAGGGATTAGCCTAATTAAAAGAGATTGGGAGAATGCCTCAAAGAGATCCGAAGTGCAGATATCTTCCAAGTGGGATCACAGTGAAAGCTTCCAGAACCTATTTTGCCTCTTCCCCCAGCTCTCAGGGCTCCAATTACCCTAGGCCATGATAGCACATTTGTGTATGCAGTGACATCTAGTGACAAAGAAAATAAAACCAGCTCCAAGAACATTTTCTTCACCTGAGAGGCTCCATGAATGTGACCCGGTAGCCCTTGTCACCACAGATTTGTGTGTAGTACTCTCTATTGTGAAATAGATTTGCCAGTTTCTGCACCAGATATGTTCATAGAGGGTAATAAAAGAAGTATCGACATGGTTCACCAAACCACTCTGGAATCAGAATCCAGACAGGTAATTACAATAGATTTCTTTTTGTCCTGTTTGTCCACAGTGAAAATTCATGTTCATGCAGCTGACACAGAGTTAGTGTGGAATGTTCTGGAGGACCGCTGGCATTTTCCAAGCAAAGAATACATTATGATTAATAGAACATGTTGCCCGAAATTCACATACAAAAGGTTAGAACAAATATATACACAAGTTATACAGGCAAGACAAAGATATAACCAAATATCAAATTAACCTTAATCTACGTGAACCCTATTCTGTATTAACTGGAGAAAGCCATAATAAAATATTTTTCCTTTCATTTTGTCTGATTTTAGGATTTTAAGCAAAATTAATGACATATATATATATATATAAAATCACAATTTTCTCCATATAATAAGAACTTGGGGTTTTGTCTTGGTAGAGGTAGAAAAAAGTGAAACCCAGAGATGTCAATCTCTGGCTGGTTAGTGCTGCCTTGCTGAGTACCCAAGTCTTTAACCACCATCCTCACCTATCTGAACTTCCGGAAGGCAGTGATAGTGCAGCCCACTCACTCGGAGGCCTTGCGGATTCCTGTGACCTGCAGTGGGGCCCTGGAGTCTGAATTTTCAACCAACACCCAGGTGATTCTTACACAATTCTACCACAGTCTACACTTGCCTTGTATGCCCAGTGAAATAGGAAAAATACCACTGGAGAAATGAATCCAACCTTGTAAAGATACCTACAGTTGCCTGGGACTCAGTCCACAAATGTATAGGACCATGAACCAGATTATGCATGTGTAGCTACAACATTTAAAAAATTTGATTGCGTAATTGCCAGAATATTCTCAAAGTGGTTGCAAAATGGCTGAAAGAAATCACTGGTTTCTTTTCTTTTTTCCCTCTTTCTTTCTTTCTTTTTTGTTCTTGTTGTTGTTGTTGTAATCATCAATTCTATCTTTGGGTCTGTTCCTTTGCTCCCATGGAAAAATAAAATCTATAAGCAAATAAATTCATTTAAGCAAATTAGGCTTAAAGTTATATCTTTAAAATACTAGCTATACAGCATGGCTGGGAACTGATGAGGTTTTTTTGAATTATTGTTGGTGAATTAAATGTTTGTCAATTGAGTAATCACTGATATAGCAAGGGAGCTTGTATTTAAAGGATTCCCATAGTAAATCCTGTAGTCAACTGGTGTAAAGAGAATAATCAACTAATAATTTACTTTGTGATAATGTTGGATTTACATATACATGGTTTATTTAAAGCTGGCATATCATGTGGGCATTTATGATATAATCAATGTTTCCTTTGCAGTTAGACATTCATTTGCACTCTGCCTTAGAATTTAGATTCTCGTTCTTGCTACTCTTGTTTGGATTTCGATTTTTTTTCTTTCTGTAATAAAATATATTCAGAAAATGATGCATAAAACTTTGTTCTCTTGGAAATGTACACAGAAAATGTGCATAATTGAGGTTCTGAGAAGTTCTGCAATGACAAACTGAAGATTGTTTAAACAAGGGATTTCCAAATTTCCTTGACCCCCAAGCCCTTTCTTTCTTTTTTTTTTTTTTAAATTTCAGAATATTACGGGGGTACAAATGCTTTGGTTATATAAATTGCCTTTGCACAGCCTGAGTCAAAGCTACAAGTGTGCCCATCCCCCGACCATGCACATGCCACCGTTAGCTATGAATTTACCCATCCCCTCCTCCACCCTCCCACCTGCCCAACAACCGATGAATGTTACTTCCATATGTGCACATTAAGTGTTGATCAATTAGATTTTTTAAAAGATTTGTTTTCCAATTCGTATTGGTTTTCAAATGTCTTTCCTTTGAGGTCTTGAATGTGCACGAACTTTGCCAGGTGATTTTTTTCACAAATATTAATAATTCTACTATCTGAAAGACCTGGGTAAAAGCCCTTTGAAGTTGATTTTCTACTGGATGGAGATTTGACTGGAGTCTGCAGAGCCTCAGGGATCTGGGACATGCTTCCAGGGCTGCAGAGAGTAGGTGGGTGGGAGGGAGGAGGTTGGGGTTGTTCCAGAGTCCTCTGGAGCAGAACTTAGGGGTGGTATTTACAGTTTTTGGCTCTGAAAAAAAAGTGTCTTCCACTTCAAACACGTTTGCAAAATGCTAATTTGGAGATTTCCTTGAAAATGATCTCCCCTCCTACTACCCTCCACTCCTTCTTTCTCCTTTCATTAACTCATTGCTTTAGTTTTGTCCCAGAACCAATTGTGAGACTTTCACAGATCCAGGCAATGTGAATTCCAGATACGGCGTGTAAAGATTGGAACAACTGAACCCAGTAATGCTCCATACACAACTGAAGTGCTTGCTTGTCCCCACTCTAGGAAATCTTGTGGACTTTTTCTTTCCTTCATTTTGAAGACAAGTGCTTAGATGATAGCAGGTCATATACATTCAGCTCCATAAGCGTACCCCTGTAACAGGGAAGGGCTTTGAAAAGGTTGGTTAAATCATGCACTTGTCCTCCCCAAACATTCTTCCTGGTTCCTCAATCAGAAACTCAAACCCTTCCTTAATGTGACTACCATCTAGGTGTCCATCAGCACGTTGTACTCTATCCTGACATCTTCCTCACCCTTAAGTTATATGAGACTATTTGCAATGCAACCATCTATTTTTACATCTCTACACTTGGCTGCATTTTATCTTTTAACTGGGATTTTCTTTCTCCTTTGCAAATCTCTTCATAAAACTTTTACTCATGCCACAAAACCCACTCAAGTGACACCTCTGCTATGCAGCATCTTCTTTGGTGTCTCTCTATTCTCCCCAACAAGGTCACTCTCTTCTCAACCCAATTTTCAACTCTCCCCTCCCCCTTGGGTCACTCCTTCTCTGTCTCCTTTGATATTTCCTCTACCTCTTTTGTCAGAGTTCCTCAGGGCTCTGTTTCTGGTCTCTTCTTTCTCCCTCCTGCTCATGCCATTCATTCCCATGCCTTTAAATACCCACACTTTCATTTCCAGCTCAGACCTCTCTCCCCACTCCAGATTCTCCAACTATCTGCTGAATATCTCCACTCAGAAGTTTCATGACATTTCAAATTTCACGTGTCCAAAGCCAGACTCCTGATCATCCCCAGCCCAACCTGCTCCTTCCTCAATTCCACCATCTCAGTTGAGGGTGACTTTATCTTTCCAATTGTTATGGCCAAAGTCTTGGAAGAATAAATACCTTCTCTCTTACCTCACCACATCCAATCTGTAAGAAAACCATGGTGCCTCCTACTTCAAAATATCTGGTATCTTGTCCATTTCTCATGATCTCTGCTGCTACCTATGTGGTCCAGCCTCCGTCTTTCTTACCTGGATCATTGTAATAGGCTTCTAGGTTTCTCCACTTCTTCCCTTACTCCTCTCAAGTCTAGCCTTGGCCCAGAAAGCAGAGCAGTCCATTTAACATGTGTATTCAATCACATAGCTCTTCTGCTTAACAGTCCATGGTAATTCTGTCATTTCACTCAGAATAAAAGACAAAATCTTTGGACGTCAGGGCCCTAGGTGGCTTGGCCCATGGTCAGTTTTGTGACATCCTCTCTCCTCTACTCTCTGCTCTAGTCAATCTGGCCTCCTTACTCTTTGGCAAATATGCCAGGCATTCTCCCACCTAAGGACTTTGCACTAGCTCTCCTCTTTGTCTAGAATATTTTCCCCACAAATAGCCATTTGGCTAACTTTCCTCATTTCCATGTCTTTGCTTGAATATTCCCTTCTCTGTGAGGCTTGCTTAGATCACCCTATTTAGCACTACAAGTTGCCACAACCTACAATACAGTCTTCCTGATCCTTCTTACCCTGTTCTTATTTGTTTTCATATCACTCTATCACTCTCTAATGTGCTGTCATTTATGTATGTAATTGTCTGTCTATCCATCCCCTCATTCATTATTGCTAAAGCCTAAGCGGGTGGCTTGAACAATTGCAGATGTTCAATGGCTTGAATGGCTGCCCTGGGACTGTGCTTTGAGCCTAAGTTCTAGCTGTCACCTGGGTTCCTCCTTTCTTTTCCTCACAGTATCCTCTGGAGCTAGAATGTTTGAGACAGCTGATTTGCTCACACCTCTGACACCTTAACTGGGATGGCTGAACTACTGGAAGTTAGCAGGGAATCTCTCTCTTCCTGCCACTTCTCCATGTGGCTCATCTGGGTTTCCTCACAGCACGGCAGTTTCAGGGTAGTTGTCCTTATTACTTGGCTGCCCAGGATGCCCCACAAGTGAGAGCTTCAGGTGCAGAGGCAGCAACTCTTCTGCTGGCCTGCCTCTAAAGTTACAGCATCATGTGCACCACACTGAATTGATCAAAAAGTCAAACATGTAACGTAATGTTTTTGAGATTCATCCACACTGTCGTATGTATCGGTACTTCGTTCCTTTATACGGCTTATGCTATGGTTGGTTTTTCCATTCATCTGTCGAGGCACATTTGCATTCTTTCCACCTTTTGGCTGTAAGCAGATTGGTGGTTGTCAGGGCTGGGGAGAGGAGGGACAGGGAGTAACTGCTTAATGGGTAGGGGGTTTCCTTTTGGGGAGTCAGGAAATGATTTTGAAACTAGATACAGTGATGGCCGCACAACATCATGAATGTACTAAATGCCACTACATTATTTTCTTTTAAGTGTTCAATTTATGTTATGTGAATTTCACCAAAATAAAAAGAAAGAATAAAGTCAGACACAAGTAAGCCCAGATTGAAGGAAAGAGGACTATACAGGGTGTGAATACCAGGAGGTGGGGCTCTTTTGGAGGTGATCTTTGGAGACTAGCTGCCATATTCACTCTTGGATGTAAGTCCACTGAGTGCATGGAGCTCTGCCTGTCTGTGGAATGGGTCCATTCTGTGTCTCTATTTTAATTCATCACATCAGGGTAATTTTCCCCATCAGCTTCTCTCACAGCATTAAAAACACGAGAACACAAGATATGATATCATTATTGCCCATAAAATTAACCTCGCACTTTGTAGGTATTAGTTAAGAACTTAGTTAATAAATTTTAGTCAATGTCTTTGGCTGATCCTCCTTCAAAAGATCTTTCTAAGTCAGTTGTTTGATACTCCAGAATCTACTTTTCTCTAGGAATGCTTTGGAAGTACTTGTTAAGATTCTGCTGCAGTTCAGTAACAAGACTACTAGCTTTATAGTCAAAGAAACCCCCACTCACAAAACTATGTACCAGCTACTGTTTGAAGCTTTTCATATATTATTCAATCCCCACAGCAACACTATGAGGAAGTTACTGTTGTTATACCCATTTTATAGATGAGGAAATTAAGCATGGAGAAGTTAGGTTAACTTGCCTAAGTTACACAACTAGCGGTAAAAGTGCTAGGATTCAAACGCAGACAGGATGGTTCCATAGTCCATGATCACACCTGCTTTGCTATCTTGCCTCTTTACTTTTAATGTGTAACTTAAACTCTCTAACCCTTAGTTCCTCCATCAGCAAAAAGATGATAATCATGCCTTCTTCCCAGTGTTACTTTGAGTTTTAAATGAGGATATGTGTTGGGGAATGTTTTGAAAATGTTAAAACGATATATAACTCTTGCATTAATACGTCACTCTATTTCTTCCATTTGTTCAAGCATATTAATTGAATACTTTCAATACACTAGATAAAGATTGAATTCTTGCTCTCAAAAAGCATGCTGTCTATTCAAGAGGCAGACAATTAAATAACTAATTATATGACAGAGTGATAAACTTCCTATGGTACAAATATGGGAGAAAGGTTTGGGGGTTTGGGCCCAAGTTAATCATCGAACCTAGGTAGGAGTTTTAGAGCACCTCCTGCTGCTTAGTCATGGAATGGAGAAGCCTCTGTGATGACAATTGCAGTTAAACTCTATGTATTAATAACTAGTGTCACACAGGGCATTTTTAGAAGCTGGAAAGTATCCTCTCAAAACCACTCAGGTTGACGTAGCAGTCTAATTGCCCATGAGCACAACTGACCCTAAACTTGGTGGAGAGCAGCAAGTCCTTGGGCAGATAGGGGTGGCATCTTTAACCGGCAATTTTGGCATTCTGGTTGACTTTTTATTGAAACTGTGATGTTTTTAAATAACTTTTGCATTTGAGATAAAGAGAGCAAAAACTGTTTCAATCCAAAACAATTGACAGCGTTATATATCTTAAGTATCTTCAGTTCAATGAGTATTACAAACCTCAAATTACCTGTGCACTTTTAATGCTCTTTCAAGTTTTTACAGAAGAAGAAAAAGTAGAAAGTTGCCGCCCAAATTGTATCACCCCTAACCCTTCATTTGTTCCAACCCCTAAAATGGTAAACATATGCACCATGTTTTTTCAGAATAAGGAATGCAATCTCATTTAAGTTATGGATAGAAGGATGGAGGATGATCTGTCTGAAGAGAAATTGAAGCTTTTATTTAAGTACTTG
The DNA here is from genome assembly GCF_000956105.1 of Propithecus coquereli. Taxonomy (NCBI): domain Eukaryota; kingdom Metazoa; phylum Chordata; class Mammalia; order Primates; family Indriidae; genus Propithecus; species Propithecus coquereli. Next base: position 18,081 of record NW_012151197.1, on the reverse strand, counting down.
ATAATGTCCTTCTCTGTTGGAAAGTGAGGGGAAGACTAGGTTGCAATTAGGTACGGCTTCATTGTGTAATATGCTCATACTTCCTTGGAATACCTGCTTTCATTTGTGTTTAAGGTTTATATAGACCACGTATTATGCTGGATATGGTATGATAAAGTGGGTGTGTCCATGGAAGGAAGCGAGAATGAGGTTTGTACAGAAGAAGTTTATTATATAGGTTGCTACAATTTGAATATTTGTCCCTTCCAAACTACACGTTAAATTTGATCCCCAATGTTGGAGGTGGAGGGTAATGGGAGGTGTTTGGGTCTTGAGGGCAGATCCCTTGTAAATAGATTAATGCTTTCCCTCTGGGGTGAATGAGTTCTCACTCTGTTAGTTCCTTTGAGAGCTGGTTGTTAAAAAGAGCCTTGCACCTCCTCCTTCTCTCTCTTGCTTCCTCTCATCATGTGAACTCTGCATGCAATGGGTTCCCTTTGCCTTCCACCATGCCTGGAAGCTTCCTGAAGCCCTCACCAGAAGAAGATGCTGGTGCCATGCTTCTTGTACAGAACTATGAGCCAAATAAACCTCTTTATAAATTACCCAGCCTTGGATACTCCTTTATAGCAATGCAAAAAGGACTAAAACACAGGTTTCAGACAGGAGGTCTCCTCATGGCATGCAGGGCCACAGGGGAAAGCACCAGTGAGGTCAGAAGGCAGAAGATAGGAGCCAGGTGAAGTCTAGGCCAGACCCTTTATTGGCATTTCCATACAAGAGGCAAGCCATGCAGGATAAACAGTTTAGGAGTGGCTAGGACTGAATTATGTCAGTGAGCTTCTGGTCTCTAGTTGGCTGGTACCTGCTCCTTGAATGATTTAAGGAAGGAGAAATATTGGCTTAGTGTGTGTGAGTTAGATAAGGAGGTGGTTGGGGCTACAGACTCAGGATTGCCTGGTTTGCATGTGAAAAGCTTGCTCAGGGCCAAGCCTTTTGTTTTCTGTAAGACTTGACAAGCTCAGAGAAGGGCAATCTGGGGGTGGGGTGGGGTGGGGACAGTCTCCCCAGTCAGAGAGGCTACATGTGCCAGAGCATCAAGAATACAGAAAATATAGTCAATAATTGGTTCCGTGATGGATCAAGGCTAAATAGACAAGAACAAATACCAAATCTAAGAAACATAAATTCAAAAGTATGTGTTTCATTATCATAATCATTACTATGATTTTTCCATTTGACAAAAAAGAATGAGGCAACTTGATTTTTCACCCTCCGTTGATTGCTTTATCTTTTAGTGGATTTTAGGAAGAACCAAGGAAAGGCTTCTGTTGTTTCCCTTGAAACTATCAGAAACAGGGTCATCTACTGTGCTGGGCATAACCAAAAAAGAAAATTGAGTGGAATGGAAACATATGACAAGGTATACAAACACATGAATAAATTAGGTAGAATTTTCATTTAGGGTTTGTTATAGGAACAGGAGGGGAAGAGAGAGAGGTCATTTTCTGCTCACTAATACTCTCTTTCCATTGGGATAATATTTATGGAGGAAGGAGTCTGTAATTTTAGGAACTCTTTACAAAGAGGAAAACCTAAAGCTAGACTATGGTATAACTTCTAGTTCATTAGGGTTTTGGGAATTAAAGATTATTTAAATACAAAAATGCAAAACAAAACAAAACAATGTATTTAAAGCACACTCCCTATGTATTGCTAAGAATGCTTCTGGTGAGTTGAGAAAAAATATGCCTCTATCAACAAAAACATGTAATTGAGATAATTCTAATTTTAGAAGTCATAAAATATATTTATGACTATAAGATGAATGGTTTATTAGTAGTTTCTCTTTGGTTTCTCATCTTCTCTTGTGACCCACCATTTAAAAGGCTAAAAAACAACAAAAAAATCTGTGGGTTGATTGATATTAGAAAATTGTCCAGGTCAGCACAATTCACAGGTGAGTCTCCACAGACCAAATGACCATTCCCAAATGAAGACAACCCAAATTATTCTGGAGGTTTAGCCTTTATCTTTGTACTGTTCACATGCCACATGATGATTATTGGCATTACTTTAATCTACTTTATCCCTTTTTTAAAAAAAAAATGTTGTTTCTCTAAGGTAATGTGGCTTATGATACATTTCCTAGGCACTGTTTATACATCCTATTGCACCTGTCCAAATCATCCTGTTTAATGGGACACATTCTGGAGTCCTGAAACAGATCATTTTATGGGGTTCCTAGAATGTTTTCTTTCCATGGACATTTGCAATTTAATCCCTTAGAAGAAAAATATTTTTTAATACAAAATAACAAATGTGACTGTAGGTTTATTTGATTGATTGTGTTTAACCTAAATAAAATTGGTGTGGTGCTTTATTAACCATCAAGTGAAATGGGAGGAATAAAACTATTTCTCTAATAGTAATGAAAAAGCATGTACGAACATAAATGCTAATTTAGGGGCTATGAAAGGCACTTCAAAACATAATAGCAATACCAAATTGCTGAAAATAATATTTCATGTTTGTATCATAGATGGCTACTGACCTCAGAAATTAGCTATTACCTAGAAGCCAAAATCACATTGCAAGGGATTCAGGGCTGCTGCATTAAAGATTTTAAACCTCGATGTGAAATAATTGGTTTAAAAAATTCTGTGTGCTGTTCAACCCAATAGCAACCCAGCCAAATTCTTATTCTTGGAGCTTTCTTGGAAATGGGTTAAGGCAGATGATGGATAACATTGTTCCTTGCTTCCTGCCTTATTATCCAAGAAAAAGCAGGTAAAATGAACAGCAAGAGCAGTCTTGAAGGGTCAAGGAAGCTGTAAGGCATCTTGAAGTGGGTGCGTGGAATGGGAGAGGTGGGAACACAGCTAGTGCTCTCCTCTGCAGTCCTAGCACATGACTGGGTAGCGTTTAACTAGTTCAGAAATGTCCTCTTTTATAACCCCTCTGTTGGATGTCTCTGATGTTCATTGCAATTTTAATCATGCACTGGAAGAGTACCTGAGCAAACCTTGGAGAATATCTGTGTTTAGCAAAATGGGTATATTTCCACAGAGAAACATCCATGCTTCAAAGTTTCTAATCACTACACCTGCAGGGCTGTTTGTATTTATAGATCTTCCTGTTGGATAATTAAACTGAACCAAGAGGAAGCAATGAAGCTGGCAACAAAAGCAAACATAAAGAAATGGAATTGCATCAAACTAAAAAGTTTCTGTACCTCAAAGGAAATAATCAACTGAGTGAAGAGGTAACTTACAGAATGGGAGAAAATATTTGCAAAACACACATCTGATAAGGGGTTAATATCCAAAATATATATGAAACTCAAGCAATTCAATACCAAGAAAACAAATAATGCAATTAAAAAATGGGTAAAGACCTGAATCTCTCAAAAGAAGACATACAAATAGTCAATAGGTATATAAAAATGCTCAATATCATTAATTGTCAGGGAAATAAAAATTAAACCCACCATGAGATATCACCTCACACCTGGTAGAATGGCTATGTTGGGCAGCGGGGGCGGGGAGGAGGGAGGAGAGAGGGGGGGACGGGTATATGCATACACAAAGAGTACAATGTGCCCCATCCGAGGGATGGACACACTTGAAACTCGGACTGGGGGGCGAGGCAAGGGCAACATACGTAACCTAAACATCTGTACCCCCATAATATGCTGAAATGAAAAAAAAAGACGAAAGATAAGTATCGTCGAGGATATAGAGAAAAGAGAACCCTTGCATACTGTTGGTGCATGTAGATTAGTATAACCATTATGGAAAACAGTATGGAGGTTTCTTAAAAAATTAAAAATAGAACTGCCATATGATATAGCAATCCTGTTCTGGATATATATCCAAAGCAAATGAAATCAGTGTGCTGAAGAGATATCTACACTTCCATGTTTATTGTAGTATCATTCACAATAGCCAAGATATGAAATCAATGTAAGTGTCCATGGAGGGACAAATGGATAAATCCATGCAATGGATCATATTTTCATCTTTAAAAAAGAAGGAAATCTTGCCATTTTTGACAACATCGATAAACATGTTGGAGAACATTGTGCTTAGTGAAATAAGCCAGGCATCGAAGGACAAATACTGCTTGATCTCATGTACATGTGGAATCCAAAAATGTTGAAGAGTAGGATGGTGTTTGCCAGGTGGTGGTGAAGAAACGATTTATACAATTGTTGTTTGTTGTACCTCAAGAAATCTGGAAAAAATAAATAAAAAGTAAAAAGCAATGAAGTAAAGACCATTCAATACTTTAATGCCATACACAAAGATGAGGCTGAAATATTACATAGGGTGGGGGGCAGAGATGGAATACTTGTCCCTACATTTCTGATACACAATCAGGAAGTGAGAAAAAAAGAAGGGGGAAATTGTATAGAAATTTGTTATATATGAATCTACATAAACTATTACTTTATTCAAATTAAGTTATATCCAGCAGCATTTTAAATTATTTCTACCAATTTCCTTAAAACAATTCAATCACATTTCCTTGAATAGCCTCTCTGCATTAAATTAATTCAAAGCTCATGATACCCTTACTTACTTCTTTAATGTCTAATACAATTATAATTACACTAACAGTATTAATTACATCAACAGACGTATCTATATGAAGGTTTTCCCCTTCATATCCGGCATCTTAAGAGGCTTTCGCACTGGTGTTGCAATGCACTGAAACATTCATCAAAGACTTTGGGGGATTCTAATCAGTATATTTAACTCATGTATTTGCATATCTTTAGTGGTAGAAACTAAGATAGAGTCGATATTTTGTTAGCAGTCAAAATCCATTTAGAGCCCAATCCAATGAATAAAATGAATGACTACACTGTATATATAATTGAATTTATAAATAAGGGTGGCTTGATTTTTAGGACAAAGTAGAGAATTTAATATAGCTATCAAATAATTTTATTTTCTTCAAAAACTCTACTAAAAGTACAGAAAATGTGTTTAATTCAAGGTCAAATATTCTCAAAAAGGAGAAGAAAATTTATTCTGTAGTGGTATTTATCTACCTACCTAGCTAGCCATGACAGAATAAATTCACTCAGGGAAAAATATTTTGGAAAGCAACATTAGCTAGTTGGAGAGAGTGCTTTAATTTTTAAGGTTAAGTGAAAACTTTTATATTAAGAAAGAAATAAAATAACATTACAGAGATGATAAACAATTTTAAATTCATGTCTTTAATCATTGGTTTTAGAATGTGTCCAGAGTGTTTTATCTAAGACGTTTGAAACAGAGTTTGATATGTTAAACTTAAGAACAGTGTATCTCAATCGATATTTATAAATTTGAGGAACAAATTAGTTGAATTCATGTTTTTATATATTAGATTGTATCTCAATATATAGAGAAATGATAATTAGTCATTGATTAACAAATTGGATATTGTGCATAAACACATGTATAATTATGACAATGATGCTAAAAGGTAGCCATTAAATGATGTCCTA
>NW_012151197.1:0-11882 GCF_000956105.1 Propithecus coquereli | reverse complement strand
CAAAATGATATCAAAACATTTAAGATTTATTTGAATGAAACTCAGACTTGGGGGGGGGGGCAAGGGCAACATACGTAACCTAAACATCTGTACCCCCATAATATGCTGAAATAAAAAAAAAAAAAGCTTAAATAGAAAGACAAATGTTTCAAGCAGAGGAATAACATAGCAAAGGCCCTGCGGTGAGCAGGATCATGAAACAGTAGGGGAGTGGTATTTGATTGGACTCAGAAAGTAAAAGAATGTGACTAATCTGTTACCTCAAAAAAAAAAATTATAATGATGATAATAACAAAAGTAACCTTAAAGTATTTCCTGATTTCCTTTGTAGCAGGCAAAGGAGTCGTGAATTCCAAAAACGTCTTAAGCAGCAATAACACTTTTGTAATAGGAGCAGGGAGGCTCCAAGAAAACCTGTTTTGAAGGAAGCCCTCATGTCCCTGTAACTCTGTTATGTTTGCTTATAAAAAGGGACAGTCATATCACTTTATCGTTACATCTCATAGGCTCTTTCCACATCTTCATATATTGATCGTATTTATTGTTGTGTCAATTTATACAACGTCTGTCTTCTGTTTCTGGGCCAAGGACTGTTCTGGCAGAATCTTTTGAATTCCTGGACTTTGATCCACAATAGCATGTACTGTACTCTGTTATGCGTCCAGGTACTTGGGCTATTCTCAGGGCACATTTCTGTCAAAGATTTTAATTCATCATCTTCCACTCGTGGCCTTGACCTATCATAAAATGACAGCTTTCAATTTTGTTTTATTTTTCGATCACCTGCATTCTGCATCTAATTTAGCAGACCTAAAGAGGCAGTGAAGGTGTCATGCTGTGCTTTCTTTCTGAGATCCCCCTGAAGTCCTCAGTTTTTGATTCGGATGAACACTTGTCTAGTGCGACAGAATGTCACCGTCTCTCAACTGTCACGTACTCTGTACTTGATAAGGGTTTGCTCCAAACTCGAACACAAAGAGTCAAGTGAGGGGGCTCTCCACACAAAGAGACGTGTGGGAGTGGTGAGGAGATGAGCAGCTGGTTGGGAACAGCATTCACCCTAATCCCCTGCAAGGCAAGGTCCGGAGCTACTCGTCAGCCATGAACACATACTTTAATTTTACCAATGGCCTTGATGGCCTTTGAAGGTCTTTTTGTAATGTTTATTTTGAAATATTTCAAACATACACAACATTACAGAAGATAGTACAATGAAGTTTCATATATCTTCTATCCAGATTCAAACATTATGAAAAACTTGGTACATTTGTTTTATTTATTGATATAATCAAAAATATTTTAAATCAATGTTCATTGATCTTGATATTTCTATCCTATATATTTCATCATGGAGGTCTAAAATTCATTATGAACTTTTTAAAAAAAATACCAGTGTGCAATTATCACCCCTAACAAAATTACTAATTACTGTATTTCTTAGTATTATCTAATACCCAGAACATAATTGCTTTTCTTTACAGTCTCGAAAATGTCATTTTGTAGTCTGTGTAATTATATCAGGATTGAAACAGGGTCCATGTGTTACATTTGGTTTTTTATTTTCCCTTGATCTAGACCAGTACCCACTATTTTTTTTTATACCACTGACTTACAGACACTAAGTGTCTACAATTCATGTGAATTCATGTAAGAGTATTGATATGTCATTGCCCTGTAGCTTTTAATACATTCTGGAATTGTCTCTTTACTTCCTTATGGGTTGTCTGGCTGTTTTTGCATTTCCTATATTTTCTATGAATATATGTCTCCACGTATTAGCTCTACAGGTTTGATTAGATTTAGGTGTAAATTTTTTTGCAAAAAACCCTTCTTTGCTAGTGCCATGTGCTTCACAACATGAAGCACACCAAAAGGCCCACACATCAGTTGTCAGGTGTTTAGTGAGGCTAAGTGGGTGAGCTCATTGCTGTTTGTTTTTTATAGCTTCTCGGGTTCAGGAAAATGGTGCAAAAATATTATGCAAAAATATTAATATCTGGCTATTGCTATTGCTGTGAGTAAAAACTGTCCTTCATCTCTGATCCAGGAGTCTACAACCTTCTATCAGCATCCGTGAAACTATAGTAGGCTAAATCGTTTGCTTGCGTCTAGGGTAATAGCTCATTTTTATTAATACTTTGGTTTAATGGACAAGTCTCTCTCTCTCTCAACATTAAATGCAAGATAGTACAATTCTTGGGCCAAAATTTCTCGTAAGAGCCTGTACACATACATTTCATTCATAATATGAAATTCATCTTTCTGAGAAAGGAACTTGTTTGCAAGTAAATCACACTTTGGTATGACCCATTTGCAAATAACATTTAACAGAACAAAAATTCTCTATTCATAAAATATCCAAAATAAATGTTGAACTTCAAGGAGTTTCAGGCTTATAGAGGAGAATTTGACCAAGAGACTTCCGGAACACCAACAGTTAACAGAAGAACACTTACTTATCCTCTGCTGTACTTGTAGTTTCCCACTTTAATGAGAAGGCCTCTGGTGTTTCACTATTATATATTGAGCTGGCTTTATAATTTAGATTTATATTTTTAATCAAGTTGAAGAAGAACCATTCTAGTTTCTAGTTTATTAAATGTTATTAAAAATGGATATCAAAGCTTATTAAATCTCTTTTTAGCAGCTATTGAAGTGACTTCTTTCCTCCAATCAATAATATGATAAATTATACTAACAGATTGTCTAATGTTAAAATTTCTTTGCATTCCTGTTTGTTCCTGCAAACTATTATTATATCCTGTTTGATTCAGTTTATAAATTTTTTTTTAGGATTTTGTATTTCTTCCTACATTTCTCTATAAGCTCCCACTGTGAAAAATGGAAAACTTGTATGTTTATACTTTCTTTCAATTTGACCTCCTTGTTTTGGATTGTTCATTTATTTTTTTATTGTTACCTTAGTATTTATGCAACTATGAAAAGTCCAGAGGAGAAATAAATTTAGAGTCATGAGAGCCAGGATATAAGCAGAAAAAGATGCTCTCTTTTTGTGACCTGCAATTTAAACCAACTTCTTTTAAAATATTTTTTCCCTTTGTATTTATCATCGTGACTTGAAGAGTCTAGATACGCCTTGAAGTTCTCCTTGGGTTATTTTCAAATTTATTGAATTATTTTAAATTGTACCCATATTGAGTTTTGTAAACTCACCACCTCTCATAATAAAATTAAGTACCTAAAGTCCTATAATTATAGGTTTTCAGACATATTACTGAGCTTGGATCATTCAACCTAGTTTTCAGCATGAAATTGCATCTGTCCTTCATCACGGTTCACAGGCACAAGCAAGGTCAACACAAAAGCCACCTTGCATTATTGTCCATCCTGTTTTTTCTCTCCTTATGTTGTAAAAGATACTCCTTTGTCCTCACCAGCAATTAGAGGACAGAAGGATTTACAGAACAAGAGTAAATTAAACCAGGGTCATCACAGAAGTAATGAAATCCTCCGTATATTAGAGGCCCAACCATGAACTCTGGTCAGAACCAGTTTCAGTTTTTGTTAAATGAGGTCCTGAAATTATCTTCTGAGGGACTCTTTCCTCTATTTCTTTTTCCTCAGAATGCCTGTCTGAAAGCTGTATTTCCTCAACCTAATGGGTTCTCTTGTTTGGTGTCGGATTTAGGAGTGGGCAGGCCAAGATGAAAAATAAATTGGACTTGGTAAATCAATAGCATATGAGTGGTCAGACAAGGAACCAACTCTAAGTTTCTAGATTCTATGCATGTTCTTCCAGTCTCCTCACTGTGAAGTGTGGGCTGTCACCGCATTGCCGTATGCCTCAGTGTTCCTGAACTCTCCACCGGATCTTGGCTGTCTTCCCATGCAATGCTACTTTAACTTTAATGTGCACATAGATCACCTGGGGATCTTGTGAAGATGCAGATTCTGATTCAGCAGGTTTGAAGGTGGGCCTGAGACTCTGAATCTACTAACAAACTTCCAGAAGATGCTAATACTATGGTGCAGGATTTTAGAATTCCATTGTCCAGTATGGCAGCCACTACTCCATGTGTGGCCCTTGAGTGCTATAAATGTGGCTAGTGACATAAAGGAATAAAGTTTTAATTTCATTAAATTTCAATTCCTTTTAATTTAAATAAAAAAATACTTGATTCAGTTACTGGAAATCTTCCATGTTTAAAACAGCTTGGGTATGTGACCTTATCTTTTCAACCATACACTTTATAAAATCTAAATATAGATCAAGAGGTTTAGATAAAAAATTAATGTCTGAATTGATGTGTGGCATAGTTGTAAAATATGTTCAGGATTTAGAAGGCTTAGTGCAATAACAGAATGAAATATGTCATTCATATTTTATATTGAGAGCATGTTAAAATAATATTTTGAATATGCTGAGTTAAGTATATTATTACATTAATTTTGTGGGTTTCTTCTTGCATTTTTAAAATGTAGCTACTAGAAAGTTTCAATCTATCTCCCTCTGTCATATTGTTTCTGTTGGACAATGCTGGTCTTGAGGGTTGCCCCCAACCCTTACTGTCACCAAAGCTGGATTATCCATAGGGTCAGGTCCCTAAAACCTGCAGAAATTGTCCTCAAAAAATGTGTCTTCTTTTCTCACTCCTTTATTCTCTTTTCCTTTTCTCCCAACACCTTTCTTTCTTTCTACCACCTCCTCTATTCAGTCTCTCTCTCTCTCTATCTCTCTTAATAACTAAACATCATCGCCCTAGCCTCTCCTTTCTCATGCATTCACCCAATCAGTCCTCAGTAGATCTCACTTCATTTATATCTCTTGCCCCGTCCCTACCTCCAGTACCTGCATTCAGGCCCTCCTCTCCTCCCACCTGGATTTCTTTGTTATTAATAACTTCTCACTCCATTTGTCTCCTCACCTGGTTTGTCCTTTTTACTAGTGCTTGAGTGAGTGAAAAATAAAAATTAAAAAAAAAACAAAACTATTTTATGTCCTTTTTTAACATCCTTTAATGAATTCACATTTACTTTGTGGATGAAATTCAAATTCTAGTTCAACACAAAAGGTCCTAAATGTTCTGCCTCTGCCTCCTTTCCAGACTCTGTCTTCTGCTCCTGCTCTACCATATATCCTGTATCCAGCCACACCAAATGATCTCTAGTATCCATCATGTGACATGGGCTGTCCTGCCTTGGTGCCTTCACACCTGCCTACAACTGGAGTGTCATTATCCTCTCCTCTCTTCATGAAATCCTGGTCATCTTCCACGCTTGGCCAAGGTCATTTCCTCTTCTTCAAATTCTCATGTTGATGTAAATACCCCTCTTTTGTGTCTTTCTCCTACAGTAATCAGTGCATGATTTTGTCTCTTCCAATCATCATTGTTAACACTATCCTCCTGAATACAACACTGACATAATGTATTACTTCAATATGGCCAAACTTCAGATATTTATTTGTAGATGGTGCTCTGACTCCCCTGGCTCATTTACTCTCTGGGATTAACAGAATCCTGGAGCTTTCTGAGGACACAGAATTAGGAATACCTGCCCTCCTTGGTCAGGACCATATTTTAATTTTTTCTCACATTGGTAAGATTAAAATTATAGGACCTAAAAGGCAAAGCCTGTCACATAAAATGCAATATCGGGCAATGTTCAGGTATTACCATCCCTGACCCTGCCTTCTGTCTGAAGAAGGAATTTCACAATTGCCCCAGCAGATCTGGACTCAAGTTGGTGAGGCTTACATGGCAATGGGGCTCCCCAACAAGGTCATTGTCCCTGAGAGGCCTGAGCCACGCTGAGCTCCTGGGCCCCAAATGAAGGTAAATGATGTCTTCTGATTCACTCTATGTCTTTCCTCAGGGAAGAAGTTATAGGCTCATGATGACAAACAATTAACAGCTACTTTTGCAGATACTGCACATAAGTGAATTATTTATATGAAGGGGCTCAAAGACCCTAGCATAGCTTTCTAGAAAATGATGATCACAAACAACTCTATGTGATTTCCCTATGTAGGAGGACTTGGTTGTCTTAATCTGGATTGTCTACATGCAGATGCTGAGGCCGAGATGCAGCTGCAGGTGATTTATTGAGGGAGCCCTGTGAGGAGAAAGAGATTGCGTGAAACAAGATGAGGCAGAAGAAAAAGCAGAGCAAGAATGTGGTCTCAGCTGTAGTCCTGCTTCTGTTTGATCCCATGGGGAGCTCTGGAGCATGAGTAGCAACCAGAATTGTCTCACTTTGAGGCAAAGGAGCTGGCAGCCATTTGCTCGAAGCTGCCCTCAGAGAAAAGAGTAAAATTTTCTGGGAGATGTGGCTAGATCCTCTTAGCAGATGCCAGTTCCCTGGACAGAGAGCAGTGGTGAGCCATTCATTAGCAGCCAACATGTAGCAGCAGCAGGGAGATGCGTGCTCAGGCACGGTAAAGGGATCTGTGTGTGGAATCGAAAGTGTCTACCATGTGAATCTCTGAAAGAGGATGATGCTCTCCCATAAAACCAACTTCTCCAATGGCATAGTTTCCAGTTTTGGGATCACCCAATTCACCTTTATTCCACTGAATGTTTCATAAAATGTGGCATTCAGAATTGAACCAAATAATCTAGATCACATTTGACTATAAAAGATTATAGCAAAACTTGACCTCGCTTGTTGGGTCATAGTGAGGAAAGAGAGCCCCAAGGTCAGGTAGGGGCACTGCTGTAAGATTCTGATGCAGGTATGGAGGGAAACTGCTAAGGTGGCTAGACCACAATCCCAATAGAGAGTAGAAAGTGCTGTGAAAAAAGAGGCATAATAAAATGGAAATTGATTTTGGTAGGTGATACTCTCAAGAATCATTCTTGAGAGTAGGGTAATACCAACAGAGGTCCCAGGCAATGGGAATAATTGAATGTCTGAAGGTGGGGATTCCAGGGAACAGGGAGGGATTGTTGTTAAGATTCTAAGCAATCACATCATTCAGAGCAAGGCACAGTTATTATCTGGGAATAAAAGAACTGATTCCAGGACTGCAAAGAAGAGCTTGAAAAAACAAAGCATTGCATCAGAATGTTAAGCAAGGAGCCTGGTCAAAAGGCCTCCTGTACCATCAAGGGCACAGAATGCTAAATGGCAAATGAAGGTTTGAGCTTAATGATCTAAATTAGGACAACACTGCAGGGCTGGAGAAAGACGCAGTTGGGGAGCTTACTGGGTACCAGGGTCAGAGAAAAGCAATGAATTCCAGATTGCCTGCATGTGTAACTTCTAATTGATTACATCTCAGGAAAAGATGGGCAAGGCACATAAGCACCAAGGAGAAATCAGTAGTTCTCAAACTTGAGCATGAATCAGAATTACAGAAAGTGTTTGCTAAACAAAGATTCACGGAATCCCCAAAGACTCTGACTCATTAGGTCTAGGATGGATCAACAGCACAATGCATATTTGTTTCAAGTGCACATGGAACGGTCACCAGGATAGACTTATGTTAGCTTTGGGCCATCCCTTGGGTACTTTGGAGAGGAGAAATGTGAGACTTATGGATTGATAACCTGGGGTTTAAAACAGCATCTTACACTAGCACATGCCAGTCTTCCGAAGTGGAATAATTCACCAAGGATATGGAACTACTGCTGCTCCCATATTCACAAAGCCAAATCATTTATCATCTTCCCTTATGTAAACTTTCACTTGGGAGATAATTGTAATGCTCAGATAAATGGAGATTTGTTCTGGAACCACCAAGTGATTATTTTCTATAAAGGACCTTTGCTATTGAAATCAGCAAGATTTGCCCCAGGGATTAGGAGATGGAACACTACAAAACCATTCCTAAAACGGTGCCCAATGTGTGGTTATTCCACACCCACGGTGGCGGACTTAGACCGAGGTTGTATTTCCTCTCCTGCTTTCTCTTTGGCACCAATTGTGTTGGGGGAGAATCAGACAGGAGTACCACACAAAAGATTTCCCCCTGGCCTCTAGCAGAAGTCTGTCTGCACTGTCTTCCCCAGTGACCAGCCCACCTGTGGGGCTGGCTGGGCCGGTAGCGAAGGGAAGAGAGAAGTGCTGATCGGGTTTCCTAGCTTTGAAGTAAAGAGTGAGCCACAAAGAAGAAGCTCCTGATCAAAGGCTGCTGAGCGATAAGGGAGGCGACATTAACTCTCCAGGGAGGGCCCGGGTACCTGAGGCCAGGTGGGGAGAGGGCATCCAGCTCTCTGAATGGGCACTTTGTTTCTCCTCCTTTTCACAACAGGGAACGTTTGAAGCAATTGGAACCAGCAATTTATAAGTCAGATTGGCCTAACGCAATGGTTCTTAAACTTTGATATGCATCAGAATCACTTGGGTGAGTTTCTGGAAATACAGATGCCTGGGCTTCTCCCCCAAAGATTGTAATTCCTTAGGTCTGAGGTGGGAATCTCAGCTCTGCATTTTTAACAACTTCTCCCAGGTGATTAGGTGTCCACTGAGTTTGATAACCACTGGCCCCATTTGGAGGGGAAAATCCTTATTTCAGGGAAATGTACGATTTTTATATTACAGTTGAATTATCATTTCAAATAGTCTCCAAGAAACCTCAAAGAAGAAAGAGTTTATTTTCAGTACATCTAAGCTACCAATTCTCCTAGTATAGGATAGAAAACGCAGAGAAATTTCTCCGGGTAATCAAATGTCTTTGTTAACATTCCAGCCACTGGGCTAGGTGCTAGGGGTTTAGATGAATAATACAGCCCTGTTCCCAAGAGCTCAGCATCTTGTTGGGGAGACAGACATGTAAACAAAATCAATGAAGTATTATATGAAGAATGTATAAGGCCCCGTTCCAGCCCAGGAAGAGAGTGACTAACTCTGCCTGGAGCATGGGAGGAGAGGCAGCTGAGGGTTTCCCCCAAATGCTAGGTTGGAAGCCTGCGTCTTCAGGGGTGAGGAGCAGCTTGTTCCCTGACATGGGGAGATGTGGGTGGCCTGGCAGGGAAGTGGGAATATTCCAGTGCTAGGGAAGTTGTGCGCAGACACACAGACCTATGATCCTGGGAGGTTTGGTATGGGCATATATAAGAAGCCGCTGGTGATATGGCCAGGAAAATACAGAAATTAGCCTCAATATGAAAGAACCTGTGAACTCCATGAAGGAAATCTTTGGTCTTTGCTTGTAGGGGGTGAGCACCTAATGCAGGAATTTCTTCTATGTCTGGGAACTACAGAACCTGGAATCCTGGGTATAAAATTTTTGCTTAAGTCTAGTAAGCTCGAATTGGGCAAATAAGGGATATGTTTCCAGAATTAGAAAAACTCAGTATTTATTTCTCATTTGGTTTTACAACTGCCCAATGAATGCTAATAGCAAAAATTATTATTTTCAAGGTACTTTATAGTCTATAGAAAAATTAATAGCTGTAATCACAGATGCTTTTCATGGCCCTGTCGTAACCACGCAAGGTAGGTGTTACTGGCTCAACTTTCTAGAAGACATTTCTTCAAGTGGCTAAATCACTTTCTAACATCACACAGCTTGAAGTAGCATATCTAAGACTCAAGTACACATTTTTTTTATTGTGAATCTTATGATTTTGTACTACAAAATGTGAATTTACTGAGCAAAAGTATAACTAAACAAACACACACGATTAGAGACCAGCAAATATACCAGGAAGCTCTGTCACAACCTAGAAGAGAAATGCAACAGAGAAACGTTATGGTTTCCGTGTTTGTCAAAATAGGGTGGCTAGGCTGGGGTTACAAACAGATAAGCAAAAAGGAACCATAACGATAAAAAATGAGTCTCAGAGACTTACTACAGTAAGATAATCCTTTTTGCTCACTTGGCAATCAAATGCAGTTTGGGCAGCACTCCTGGCTGTCTCTCCTCCCTGTGGTACAAGGCCCCGGGTGTTCCCATCTTGGGGCAACACCTTCTTATGGCTGCAAGGTTGTTCTGGCACCATCGAGCCAGAAAATAAGATTTTGAAGAACCGTCTCACTGTGACTTCCAGCTCAACCATGTGACTTATTTTGGCCAATGAGATGTTAGAAAATGGGGTATCAGCAGGGGCTTGAAAAAGCACCACACACCTTGTACCCTAACCTTGTATCCCAGCCACCTCGACCCACATCCTGCCTAATGAAAAATATCCTTTTTAACCCTTGAATATAGTGTGCTGTAGGGAGAATAGATGTATCCATTATTGATTGACTTCTCCTGTATTGATTGTATGTGATAATCAGTATGCAAACCAATTACTTTGAGATCTACACAGCTGTTGTAAAAATATCAGCTGCTTTTCATATTATAATTATCATCCTAATAATTATGATATCTAGGCCATCTGTACTACTGAACTAATACTCTAAGATTCAGGCAAGGCTGATGCAATCTGATGAAGATTGGTGAAATATAAAAATGGTTTAGATTTCTTAAAAAACCATGTGTTATTAATTGAACTAAATTAATCATGCCCTACTTTAGGTTCTTTGGGCAGATGATGGCAGTCACTAAAAAGAGTTTGAGGTAAGCGAGAGTCAGTTACTCCCCCACAAAGTCACTGCCAAGTTATAATAAAATCGGGCCTTAAACCAAATTCCATCACACATATGGACATTAATTTACAAAAGCAGTTCATAAAACCTGTCTATAAATTTGATGACATTCCTGCTCTCAGTTCTTGTAGGTGCCCTGACCATTCCTTTCATGACAGTTCATTTCAGGTGGACACAATATTCCAGAACATCTGTTCCTTTTGGAATTTGGCTCAGGCATTCTCTACAAACCATGGCTAGACACAGAATCACTTAGCAACTGAGCCCTCTGTTTATATTCACTGGGTTCGAATTCCCTGTTTATATGTGATCAAGAATGTCTCTAAAATATTTGTATCTTTTAATTTTGTTCATTTCTGGCATTCATCATGCTTGTCAACAAGCCACTTGTTTTTGCAAAGGTTTCTCACATTCAATATACTAACCAGAAAAGCCACTATCAAGATAGGGATGAGGTAGGAGCTTGTGGCAGCTGCCCTGTGTCTTACACTGTCTGATCAAGACCAACTGATCACCCATAGACTGCATTTTTTATTAGGGTAATCGACTGTCGCTAGAGTTAAAGGTGAAACTGACAAGCACATAATGCCACACTGAGGATGCTGATGCACTTTGACAAATTGCGTGGAGACGGTGACGTCATGTCACTGTGGAATCAGAAGGTCTTCATTCATCCTGTCTCTAAACATTGTTGATGTCTCTCCTTGCAGCTTTTTATCATACAACTATCTTCATGGTGACATGATTGATAACCTAGCATAGAAATATACCTTCTTTGCTTGACATAGCCTCAAAATTCTCATGAAAACAGCCATTTCAGTTTTAGACATAACTCGGTAGACTGTGAATGTTAGGCTAGATTCCTATGTAAAGAAAAGTTACCTGGAATTGGGGGTACATTAATTTCCAGAGACCTTCATAACCTGGCAGCCATCCTAGCTGCAGAGTTAACGCCTCCCCTGGCAAGTAGGAAGGTATTTTATGAGATTGATTGGGTTGGATCTCGCTGTAGCTCATTGCCTGGGAGAAAACAGAAAGCTTTGTCTGGCTTTCAGGTACACTCCCTTCAACAGTCAAACTCCTTTCTTGACCCACGGAGATGTGGTAACTTGCAGCAGCTCTAAAGCAGGATTATGACTCCCACGCTGACATTAGCAATTGATTGAAATGTGGTTTCAGGTGAGGGCAAGAGGAAATAGCATAGAACAATACAACCAAGTTCATTGTGCTAACTCTGAGCTACAGCTCCCTGAGAACCAGATATGAATTGAATAGAAAGGACATTATTGGCTCAAGATTCCTCTGGGTGGTGTAGCAAGGAGAGCATGTGGTATACCTGTCAGGCTGACCTGACTCATACCTGTCATTTCCACCATTTTTTT